>NW_027183549.1:0-278217 GCF_041296385.1 Aphelocoma coerulescens
AGAAAGAAAGAAAGAAAGAAAGAAAGAAAGAAAGAAAGAAAGAAAGAAAGAAAGAAAGAAAGAAAGAAAGAAAGAAAGAAAGAAAGAAAGAAAGAAAGAAAAGAAAGAAAGAAAGAAAGAAAGAAAGAAAGAGAAAGAAAAGAAAGAAAGAAAGAAAGAAAGAAAGCAAGCTGGGCTTCAGCACAGGGAATGGTTTCTCCAGGAGGCAACGTTGAGGAATCACGAAAGCCCCCACACACCCTTCCTCCTCTCTCCCTTAGCTTCAGCTATCTGAGCTGGAGTCATACGGTATGGAACATCCCCTTGGCTAATTGGGGTCAGCTGGCCTGCTTGTGTTCCCTGCCAGGATCTTCTAAATGCTGCTGCTCCCTTTAGCTCTTGGACACCTACTGACACAGAGCTGGGAAAAAAACATCCCCTGGCCACCAGCTTACAAGGTGAGTTACGCCAAAGTAAGAGCTCTGTGGGAAATCTCTATCCATGCCCATCCTTTTAATCCATCTGTGCACAATAGGGGCTGCCCATAGATGTGTCTGGTATCTGAAGAAGGAGTGCACAAGCACCGTGACTGACACTTTCCCTCTCCATGTGCGTTCCACAGCTATGGGTACAGACGTGATGGAAAGCCTGGTACAGCCAGAGCCTTCTGTCCCTGCAGAAGGAAGCGCGGCGGGTGGGGGCGGTTGGTGGGCAGCGAGTCCCGGACAGCGGGCGAGATCCGGCTCCACAGGTGCCAGGCCCCGCTAAGGCTTAATGCCGGCTCCTCTGCAACAGCAAAGACCTTCAGCCGTGTCACTGCCCAGAGGGGCGGTGCTGGCCCGGCCGCACAGCTCGTTTTCCCCACAGGTTGCAGGAGATGAGAACACAACGCTTGCAAACACCGACTGTGAGCCACAGCTCTGGGTGCTCAGCGTTAAGCTCAGCTCTGGGAGCGCTGCACCAAGCTTCAGGGGATGCACTGGGAGCCCGGCTGGGCTCTGCCCTGGGGCCATCCTCCAGGGACAGCTGCAAACAGGGAGCATTTGGTTGCCACAAAGAGCCAAGCCATGGCTGCAGGGGAAGCTGCTCCGGCTGCGGCCTGCACTGTTGTGTGCTGTGCTCTGGGGCTGCTGCTCCCCACAGAGGGGACTGCACTGGGGTGCCAGAGGAGACAGAGAAGCTCCAGCTTAAGCCTAACTGGGCTGGGTGGCTGGGCTGGGAAGGGTGGCGAGGGGGTCAAGGGCATTCACAGAGCTCATCCTGCTCTGTGAAGAACGAGGAAAAAGGAAGTGGGAAGCCAGCAGTGAGCAGAGCTGAGGAGCTCTGCTCACTGGCAGCTCTGAATGACCCCCAAATCTCACCAGACCTCTGAGACATTGCTGTTCTTCAGCAGTGACAACATGAGTCCCTAAACCTGGGGCTCACTCTTCCTCGTGGCCAGGGGCATCAAGGAAGGCTACAGTGCAATGGGGACTGCGGTGAGCTGGGAACTCACTGGGGGAAAGAGGGAGCACTTGTGGAGCAAAAGGCAGGTGGGGGAGAGAACTGCTCAGAGAAGAGCTGAGCTTCAGCTTGAGCAAGCTGAAAAATGGCATTGGGGGTCATCCCAGACTGATTTCATTTCAGAACTTATTGAACAAGTTTGTTATTGGGGGGGTGTCATATTTTCCCCCGGAGGTGCACACTCTGCAAACTTGAGCTGCACTGCCGAGCTACTCAAGCACGTCTCTGCTGCAGGTCACGGCGTTTCTTCTTTGGCTTCTCGTGGCCCCGGGGCTGAGCCGCAGCAGAGCCTTGGTGGAGCCCAGAGCAGCCTCAGCATCCACAGAGCCCGGCTGCAAGGAGAGAAAGCAGAAAGCACCCGTCAGCTGAAGGCTCCCGTCCCCCTTGTCCCAGCCGCCCGCGGTGCCAGGCCGTGCTGGCCGCGCTCAGGGCGCTGCCCAAAGCTGCCCAGCATTGCTGCCTCTGGCAGGAGAGCAGGAGGGCAGGACACGTGCCCAGCCTGCAGCCGGCCATGGCACAGCCACCTCCTCAGCAGCTGCCCAGAGCAGGATGCTGCTGCGCTTGCTGCCGTCTCCCAAAAGCCCTTATCCCAGCCATGCTGCGTGTGCTCAGGGATGGGCCTAAACTTTGCCATCAATTCTTTCCTTTGGAGGAGAGCAGGAGAGCAGGACATTGCCACCTGCTCAGCAGCTGCCAGTGCGGGATGCTCCTGAGCCCGCTGCTGTCTCCCAGCACTGCTATTCCCCCGTGCTGCAGAGACGAGGATCCACCTGGAGAGAGCCGTCGTGGGAGCGAGAGCCGGCCCCAGGTGCTGTGCCAGCCCCTCCTGAAAGGGTGCTCCCCGCAGACCATCTGGTGCAGCACGATGCCCAGGGACCAGACGGTCGCTGCCTCGCCGTGGTACCAGCCTAACAGGGTCCATTCCGGGGGGCTGTAGGACGGTGTTCCTATGGAATAGAGGTGGAGTTCTTCAGGGGGACGCTGCCTGCTCCCAGAGCCTCGCCCCAGCATCCCTGGGCATGCGGGGGCCGCAGCAGCGGCACGCGGCGTGACCCGCTGCCCTCTTGCCAGCACCTGGGACTTGCGTACAAACTGGGGGTTGGAAAAGAAGCCGCTGGTGTCGCAAGAGGGCAGCGGAAGCCCTGGCAAGGCCCGAGCATTCCATGCAAAGGAAAAACCCACTTGGTGCTGGGGAAAAACCACGCTTTCATCCTCCCTGCCTGCACTGCCCCAGAAACCATTCTTAAGCCAAGGCAAGCACGGGCAGCAGAGCAGTCCGAGCCCTGTCTCGCCTGCACACCAAACGGGCTGGAGCACAGGTTCTGGGCCCCCCTCTCTGCTACTCCCACCCACGGGTGTTTCTGTGACGCTGGCTGCCCCAGCCCCAGCGCCAGTCCTGGGCAGAGTGGCTGCGAAAGGCTGCCAGCAAGGCTGGAAAATAGCCCTTCAGCCAGCGCCGCTCAAAAGCAGCTCAGCTGAAGACTCCGGCTGCCATGACTGGCAGCAAAAGGGAGAATCCCCCCTGCCACAGCTGGCTTTGGGCTGTGAGATGTTGGGCCGTGAGATGTTGGGCTGTGAGATGCCGCTACCAGGAGCCTCCCCCTGCGTGGGCTCACCTGCAAAGCTGGTGTAGGCTGCGGCTTGCAGGTAGGTGCCACAGCCAAAGTCGATGAGTTTGGCCTGCCCGGTTGCCAGGTCAACCAGGATGTTCTCCGGTTTGATGTCCCGGTGCAGGACCCCGCAGCTGGTGCAGTGCCGCACGGCCTCCAGCACCTGGCGGAACAGGTGCCGCGCCACCTCCTCGCACAGGAAGCCCCGTGCCCAAATGAAGTGAAGGAGGTCCTGAGACCGCTCCGGGCGCTCCAGCACCATCACCACGTTGTTGGGGAGCTCCAGCCACTCGTGGAGCTGGACGATGCCAGGGAAGCCAGCGGACACCTTGTCCAGCAGCACGATCTCCAGTGGTGCTCGGGTGCCGTCGGGCTGTGGGAGGAGCACGGTGCTGTCAGCGGAGCTGATGCCGTGCCGGGGCTCGGGAAGCCCTCAGCCAGCCGGGGACGCTCTGCGCGCTCCGCTGGCCCCACGGCCGCTCTCCCTCGAAGTGTTCTGGCGGCTTCCACCCTGCCGGGCCTCGGCTAATCCCCGCCCGTCGCGCCCCGGCTTCTCCCGCTGCCCCTCGCTCACTCACCAGCTCGCCCCAATGGCCGATGCGGTTCCGCGGCACCCGTTTGATGGCCACCTGCAAGGCAAGGGGAGCAGCGGGCTGAGCTCGCCGCCCGCCGTGCCCAGCCCCATGCTCCTTCTCCTCCTCCTTTGCCCCCCGCCTCCTGCGCCCGCCGCCGGCCCCGCCACTCACCGGGGCGCCGTCCGAGAGCCGCGTGGCCGCGAAGACGCTGCCGAAGCCGCCGCGCCCCAGCAGCGAACCCAGCCGGTAGCGCTCCTTCAGGCCCTGCTGCGCCTTCCGTGCCCGCGAGACGCGGCCGTCAGCGCTCGGCCCGGGGCCAGGAACGGTCCCCGAGCGCCGCTCAACCGCCCCGGGCCGGCCATCCCCACATGGGGGCTCTTTTGGAGGGGCCACCGGCGGCTCGGGGCCGGCGGCCGCGCTCAAGAGCGGCGGAGCTCGGAGCGGGGAAGACGCTGCGGAGGCGGCGGGAGCGGCCGCGCCGCCTGTGTCCCCGGCGGGCCCCGGGAGGAGCCGAGGCCGGGACCGGGGCCGGGGCCGGGGCCGGGGTAGGGGTCGGGCCAGCCGGAGCCAGGGGCTGGCGATGCTGCCCAGGAGCCAGGCACTGATGCCCGCCCAGCAGCGCCACAGCCAGGACGGCGAGAGCCGGGCGGAGGCGGGACCGCGGCGGGACGCCCGGGGGCGGGGAGGGGGCAGCCCCGCCCGGGGCCGGGGGCGGGCCGGGGCATGGCCCGGCCGGGCCTGGGGAGAGGGAGGCCGCGGGAGGGGGGGTTGGGGAACGAAAGGGAGAGCGGGAGAGGGTGCGAGACACTGGGAGAGGGAGAGGAGGAGCAGGAGAAGGGACGCAGAGGGTTCGTGGACTCGCTGCTTTTGTGCTGCTGCCGCTGCTGCCGCTGCTGCCGCTGCTGCCGCTGAAGCGCTGGGAGCGTTTGTCCGCGTGTCCGTGTGTCCGGTGCCCGTGTGTCCGTTCTCCCCCGCGCGCCCCACGGCCGAGCCCCGCGCGCCCCGGGGCAGCACGGGCCGCTCCGCTCCGGGGCCGAGGCGGAGTCCCGGAGCATCTCTTCCTCCCGCAGCCACACCAAACCCGCTCGGCCATTGGGAGCAGTTTTGCACACGTTTCCCTTTGAAGGGCTCCTCTCTACCCCCATTTCCAAGGAGTCTCCCTGGGGTTTTGGCACCTGCAGCGACAGGGCAGCGATTGGGCTTCAAAGTGCAAGAAAGACATGGAGGGGCTGGAGCACGTCCAGAGATGGGAATGGAGCTGGGAAGGCTCTGGAGGACTTCTGAGGGGCAGCTGAGGGATCTGAGGGGGCTGAGCCTGGAGGAAAGGAGGCTCAGGGGGGACCTGGCTCTCTCCAAGTCCCTGACAGGAGGGGGCAGCAGGAGGGGTGGGGCTCTGCTGCCAAGGGAAAGCACGAGAGGAAATGGGCTCGGGGGAACTCTTGGGGTGGATGATGGGGAAATTCTCATCCTCCGTGTCTCGACAAAGGGGAGGGGGGCAGGGGTGGGGCACGACCTAGGGACACGGGGGTGGTGACGCTGGGCTGGGGACACGGGAAAGGGCACGGGAAGCCAAAGCCCCGCTGAGCGCTGGCGCTGGGCTGGCACGGGGTGAGCCGGCAGCAGGGCCCCGCAGCCCTGAGGGACTCGCCCTGACGGCTGGGGAGTATTGATCCCGGTCTCTAAAAAATGAGACTCAGTAAAATATCATTAAAAGGTGCCTCCTTCTCCTTCTCCTCCTCCCCCATCCTTTCTCCTGCTCCCCCTGGGCCCAGCGCCCACCCTTGGCCCCCCGTTTTCCCAGCGCGGTCGCATCCCGCGGGAGGAGCCGGGATGGAGCCGGGATGGAGCCGGGAGAGGTCGGGCTGGGGCAGGGCTGGGCTCTGGGCCCGGCCTGGGCGCCCCCCACGCGCCCCTCCTCAAATTCCCCTGGCGGGGGGCGCTGGGAGCGAGGGGGGGCGCAGGCGGGGTCCGGGTGGGGAGCGCTGAGCGCTGCGGGTCTGCCTGGCAACTGGTGAGTCACCAGCGCCGCGCGCTCTGATTGGCTGAAGGTTGTTCAACGCCTTCTCTGATTATCTGATACTCGCGGGGGATTTTGGTTGGTCGTTGGGGGCTGTGGGGCGGCTTAGGGGGGGGGTCTCTGCGCCTTTGGGGTTCGCTGGGTGCCGATTTGGGGTTCAGGTGCCTCCCAAGGGCCCCCCGGGGGGGGGGGGGTGACACAGGGGTGACACACGGGGGTCCCCATTCTCGATCCATCCTGGGGCCGGTTCTGCCCCCTCCACTCTCGGTCCCCCCGCGGGATCCCCCAAAGTCCCTTCCCACTGTTTCCCAATAAACGGGACCGGGGCGAACTGGGAAGCCTTCCTGGAAACACTGGGAGCAGCCGGGCAGGGGCAGAGTGACAGCGGGGCTGGGGGGACACACGACCCCCAAAATCAGCGCGGGGATGGAGCGGGGGGTCCCGGCCGGGCCCGAGGCCACGGGGAGGGGCTGCGGCCACCGGTGGCTCAGGAGCTCTGTGGGCAGAGCAAAGGGGGTGACACCGGGCTGGGGGGCCCCGGGGGACCTCAGAGCTCCGGGGGAGGGGGGACACGACCCCCGGGCCCTCCCATCACCTGCTTGCGCAGGTAGAAGCCGAGCCCCAGCGCCAGGAAGACAAAGCCCAACACGAAGCCCCCGATCCCCGTCAGCATCTTGGGGGTGGAGGGGCAGCTTTGGGGGGGGGGGTGGACGCAGAAGGATCCGGAAAACGGCGGCGGCTGACGGGAAGGGACCGGAATGGACTGGGACAGAATGGGATGGACTGGGACAGAATGGGATGGACTAGGACAGAATGGGACAGGAGGATACACTGGCACCAGGATCAGGACTGGACAGGGCCAGATTTGGAGCACCAGGGATTATACTGGGATATATTGGACCACACTGAGGGTTACTGGGAACATACTGAGGCCCAATGGGTGCTGCTGGGATATACTGGGAGTGATTTGCATCATACTGGAATGACTGGGATTGTACTGGGAGTGACTGGAACCACAGTGGTGGTGAAAGGGCACAATTGGAAAGATGCAGGGGGCAATTGGGATCATCCTGGGAGCAGCTGGTCCATACTGGGGTCATAGTGGGATCATAGTGGGAGTGACAGGGTCATGTTGCAGTGACTGGCATAGTGCTGGGAGTATCTGGGAGTGACTGGGATCATACTGGGGGTGACAGGGATCAAACCAGACTCATACTGGGAAGTTACCTGGAATCATCCTGGGGGTGACTGGACTCATACTGGGATCATGCTTTGAGCAACTGGGTCCATGATGGGGCAAAAGGCATCATAGAGGGACTGAATGGGAGTGGCTGGGTTCATACTGGAAGTGACTGGGGCTGTACCTTACTCCTACTGGGAGGGACTGAGAGTGAAAGGAACCATACAGGACATGACTGGGAACAACTGGGACCATGTTGGGGGCAAGTGGGATCTTCTTGGGAATGACTGGGAACATAAAAGCTTGAGTGGAGTTTTTATCCCGTGGCATTCCTGGGGAGCAGCGGCAGCTCCGTGCCCCCAGCCCGGGGGGTGGGAGCAGGGGAACCGGTGGCAGCATCTTCGGGGCACAGCCGAGGGCTGGGGGGCTCCTCCCCCAATTCATTTTCTCTGCCCAATTCAAATCATCCCCTCCCATTCAAATCCCCTCCGTTCACATTTTCTCCCCACCATTAAAGTTTCCTTGCCCCAGTTCAACTTTTCTCCCCAATTAAGCCCTGAGGCCCCACCCCATCCCCGGCTCCTCCCAGCAGGATCCGGCCGGGACTTTCTGGAAACAGCAGCGGAAAGAGTTCAAAAATTCCTCATTACTTCCATCGATTTCCTTGGTTTCCGGGGCATTTTCCTGCGGCTGCTCCGGGCCAAGGCTGAGGGGTCCCCTCGGGCTCCAGCCCCTTTCCAGACCCTTTTTCCAGCTCCTTTCCTCAGCTGACCCAAAGCTGCGGATTTTGGGGAGCGGGAAGAGTCGCTCTGCTCGGGGGTCCCCGCAGTGCCCCAGGGAGGCCCCGAGGCCGCAGCGTGGTTCCCTCCGGCCCCTTGGAGTGTTTGGAATCTCCAACTCTCAGCAATCGCTGTCCGTGGCATTCAATTCCCCCTGCAGGGTTTTCCCCCAGACCGGCTTTCTTTCCAGAGGGTTTTGTGGTTTCGCTTTGAGCTGGGGCCTGAGGGCACCGGAGCGGCCGCGGGTGCCGGGGCAGGAAGGGCTGAGGGACAGCAGTGCCCCACAAACCTCCGGGAGGGGGACAAGGGCTGGAGGGGGCAAAGAGAGAATAAACACAAGATTTTAGAAAAAGAAAAAAATCCAGTAAAATATAGATGATATCTAAAATATAATAAAAAGAACTGAATAAAGAAAGTAACAGCAGAGCTTCTTCTCCTGGGACTTTGGGTTCCTTGTCCAAGCTCCGAGCTGGGTGTGAGCCAGAAACCAGTGCCTGGGAGAGCCATTGCTGCTTGAAGGGCTTCCTATGGCCAGAACTAAAGTGTCGAGTATCAAGGAACAGCTTGAGGTTACAGAAGCGCCAGCGCTCCCGTTGGATTCCCTCGTTTGAAGCTGAAAGCGGAGCTCCATCTGTGACTCTGCTTTGTAAGGATTGAATGTAAAACTCCAGAGCAATCCCCGTTTCCCTCCCTCCTCTGGCCAGCGGCGCACGGAGAAGGGATGGGAGTTTCGGTGAGTCCGTGCTTCCCCCGGAGGGACAGGAATCCTTGCCGTGTCCAGCGGGGGTCCCTCCCCAGCCGTGCGGTCACTCCCCGGCCCGGCCCTGAGGCGCGGGGCAGTCGCGGGGCAGCCGCGCTCCGGCCCCGTCAGCAGCAGCGCCGCTTCGTGCCGGGCAGGAGCGGCAGAAGGAGCCGGGCGGCGGCGGGGGCTGAATCCCGGCAGGAGGAGGAGGAAGAGGAAGAAGAAGAAGGGGCCAGGTCGGCCTGCGGTGTCCGATGGCCAGGGAGCAGCGGGGAGGCCTCGGGGAGCGGCGGCGGGCGGGGCTCTGTTGGAGCCGCCCCGAGGGGTTTGTGCCACGCCGGGTCCCTGAAGGAGTCGCTCCGCGGCACGGGTGGGCTGGGAACATAAGGAAATGAAGAGAAGAGAAGAGAAGAGAAGAGAAGAGAAGAGAAGAGAAGAGAAGAGAAGAGAAGAGAAGAGAAGAGAAGAGAAGAGAAGAGAAGAGAAGAGAAGAGAAGAGAAGAGAAGAGAAGAGAAGAGAAGAGAAGAGAAGAGAAGAGAAGAGAAGAGAAGAGAAGAGAAGAGCCGCACCGAGACGCGTCTCCCCCGCCCGCGTCTGAAGGAGCTGCACCGAGGGACGGGCGGAGGTTGAGTAGATTAAAATACAGAGAACAGAGTAAAAGAGAATAAAAAACTGCACCGGGATGTCCGCGGCGCCCGGTGTCACTGACGAGCCGCACGGCGGGACGGGCGCTGTCGGGTGTGGCCAGAAGGGCAGTGCCGAGGAGGGTGAGAGGTGAGAATAGAAAAAAACAGTAGGGAGAATAGAATAAAATGCAATAAAAGACCCACACCAGGGAATCTCCGCAGCCCCGTGTCACTGAAGAGTTGCACCGAGAGAGCGGCGAGAGGTGACGGTGGTGAAAAGTGGAGTATTGCTGATGTAGGGAAGCTGAGAATTATCCTGGAGCTAGAAATGGACCAATCGTCATCCTGATGATTAAGCTATGAAAGAAAAAGCTGGGACTCAGCAGAACTGGACCAGGCATGAGCTGTCAGCCTGAACAGGTCACCAGGAGGACAGAATGATGAAGATGAAGATGAAGATGAAGATGAAGATGAAGATGAAGAAGTAGCTGGAAGACCCTTGGTTTCAGCCCTTGGTTTCAGCAGGACTGGCAATAAAAGGCTGTAAAACCTTCAGAACCCTGGAAGATTCCCTTCCTTGCCACACTGGGCCTAAGCTGGACAGCGCCTTCGAAGCCGTGCGCTCTGGACGGGCTGTCCTGTTCATGGCTTTGCGCTGCTTCCCAGCGGCCCAAGGCTCTCCCCCCTCACAGAGGGGCCCTGCCCCGCCCCACGCGCCCCGTGGCCGCTCCCGCTCCGCCCGCCCTGCGGAGATGTTGCCCCCCCACCCGCCCCCCGTGCCCTGGCATCCCCCAGCGCCAGCCGCCCCTCAGGGAGGGGCAGGAGGAGGGAGCAGGCCCAGCTTGTTCCCCTTTCCTGGCGGTCACGTGGCATCCAAGAGCCAAGGAGGGCTGAAATGGCACGTCCCCCAAACGCTTCCCTCTCTGGTCCTTTTGGGGCACTAACGCGCTCTGCTCAAGGGAGTCCGAGGGCCTACGCTCGGCTTTCCCTGCTAAGGCCTCATTCTTCCTTCTGTAAGCTCTATAACTGGCTGGTTGACGTTAGCTCTCTAGGAGATGGGGAAAACGAGACGCTTTCAAATTGGGAGAATTACCCTGGTAAATTACTGCAGTTTTTCAGCAACAGAATTTCAAGGTGCAGCTGGGCCTTTCAGCCATTGCATCGATTTTCAAATGGCACCCGCAGCATCCGACGTGTGAAGAGCCCAGTGTGAAGCTCCTCAAAGACACTGCAGCAGTTGTCCCCCAGCAGACAGGACGTGTCTGTGCTGAGTCACCAGAAAAGAGAGCTAAGCCCGGAGTCATTCGTGCATGGGCAAGCAGAGTTGGTTTCCAGAAGAGTTGCATGCACTCGTTTCCCTCTCCCACTCAGTACTTGCTCTCCTCTTTCAAGCTGGCTCCTGCCTTTAACTGGAGCTTTTGACAGAGAAGGGAATGACTGCATCTCATTTTCTTTGGGATGTGGCTATCCAAATGTCTGCAAGGAATCTTACAGGGAGCATGGAGCCTGGGCAAACATCTGTGAGGCTGCAGCTTTTGACTGCTTGAAACGGGCCTTCTTTGGGCTCGGCACCTGCAGGCCACCGCAGAGCGGTAGCCGCAGGCTGCTGCCAGAGCTGCAACACAACAAAACTGTGGCAGCCCGAGAATCAGCGCGCAGCTCTTCTGCATGTTGTCCGACGTTAAGGTGCCAAAGAAAGAGCAAGCAGGAAGAGAGGAGCTTTGTGTCAGGAGACAAGCCAACACCTCCCTGCCAGAAAGGGAGGTCAGGCTCCAAAGTGAGTCCGAGCAAAGGTCAGCATGCACCTACGTGCTCAAGAGGCAACTGCGCACTGCAGTACTCCTGGAAACTGATTTCCTTGGCTTCTTTTGTCCCCTAAATGTCATCAAAGCAGTTAGGGCTTTCAGAAGCAACAAAGATGCCAGCAGGAACAAGCACACTTGCTTTTAGTCAAAGCCTTGGGGAGGAAAAGCCACGTTTGCTTGGATTTCTTGGGGGCCTGCTGGATCGGTGCATTTTCGGAGTTACCCCGGGATGCCTTGAGCACTGGCTTATGGACGGTAAGGATTTTTTCTCCTGCTTTATGACTGAGGAGATCTTCCCAGGCTTTTCTTTTGCGTCAGCTGTACAGAAGATTTCGGTTGCCGGGCGTAACTACGCCAACAGAGCCAGAGCGGCTGCTATTGTGACGTCAAGGGAGCCGGGCCGCATCACAGTGCTGTCAGCGCGACGTTGTCCCGGCGCGCGCGAGGCCTCCTTGTCCAGAGCAGCTCTTTGGCTCGCTCGCTGCAGGAGGACCCTCGTGACTGAGGCGTTCTCAGCAGACGGCCTGCACCCCGAGAGGAGTCTTGGTTTTTCCCCCGGGTGGCATTCAGTGTGCAAACCCGCACAGCACTGCTAGAATGATCGGGCAAGTCTGTGCCGCGGTTTGCACGGTTTTTTCTGTGGCGTATTCCGGCTACTTCCTGACCCACCTGACTCGTAAGTAAAGGTTTATCCTGGGGGTAGCCATCACACGGCTTTTGCTTCACTTTGCTCTTGATGCTCGTTTGTAGTGATGAAGCAGATTTGGGAGCAAAAGTGCCATTAAGGTGCCGCTCCTTTGCTAAAGCTCCTGCCAACAGCATCAGCTAAAAAGGGGGTGTCTGCACTCGCTGGCGGCTGGAGAGTATTTGCAACGTAACCTGCAGGGGTTGCGTTCCCTCCACGGGAGAGCGCGTGGCATTGGACACTGTCATTTCCTCAGCTTGCTGCTTCAGCCGAGACAACTGCAAATTGCAGGCTGGCAGGGAGCCTCACAAGTACTTCTAAAACTTGCCCAGGAGTGAGGGAAAGCACTTTCTTGCTCCAAATCCTGCCATTAGAGGCCTTGGCTCTCTGCTATGACCCTTGACGGTGTGCCAAGAGAGCAATTCCCTTTGCAATGAAGTGCAAGCTCCTAACCGCTTAGGCTTTGCTCCTGAACCCAGGAGCTGTTCCTGGGCTGCTTTAGAAGAGAACCACCACAGCTATGGGGCCCTTTGTGGAAGCTTTCCTGGGGGATCATTTGCAGCAAATGGATGGGAATTAGTGCATGCAATTTATTTAAAAAACAAACAAACAAACAAAAACCAAATTAAAAACAACCCAACAACAACAACAACAACAAAAAACCAGAAAAGAAAGGTTGCAGAAAAGAGAAGAGGAAAAAGCTGCTTGAGCTGTTGGGCAGAACAGAAGCTCTGACTTAAAGGCCACTTGGCATTTCTGTGATCGTGTTTCTGTTTCTTCAGCGACAAAAGTAGAGAGAGCCTAGTATAGTGTCCTTGTTGTTCTCTTGCTTGCAGTGGGAAAATCTTGTGTTGCTCCTGGAGGGATGTTGGGAAAGGAAAATGCTCTCTGTTGGGACTGACTTGTCCTGTGGGACTCCCCAGCACAGGCACTTTTCTAACGGCATCTGGTTCCTTTTGCCTTGCTCTCTGCAGGTCACCTCACACGCGGATGGAGACAAGCCCGTCCTTTGGTGAGTGGCAAAGGAACCTCTGACCTTGCTGGCATGTAAGAATTGTGCGGCAAGCTGTGAGCTTGGCCTGTTGTGGTAGAGTGTAGAGTGCCAGCCTGGGAGGCGGAAAGAAAGGCCAAGTCGGTGTTGGCATCAGCAGCAGCAAAGGGAGCACTGGCTCTTTCCTAATTTTCCATTGAAGAGCCTTTCAAGAGATGAAAGGCAAGTGTGGCAGGCCAAAGGTGTCTTGCTGATTCTAGCCAGGGTGGAGGATCAAATGCACAGCAAGACGGAGCACCACCTAATTTGCCCACCTTAAGAGGGTGAATTTCACGACTCAGAATCCCACTTTGATCAAAGTTTCTGATTTCCCCTTAGTCTGGGTGAAAAGAAAGCAGCTTACGGAGCTGACAAGAAAGCAGCTCCTAAAGGACTGGCTGCTCCCTGTCCCTCTCACTGCTGTCTGTCTGCAGGGCTCACCAGCAGGGTCAGCAGCTCCTCTGGCTCCCTCTCTTGCTGAGGAAGATGCGGAAGAGGAGCCAAATGACAAGAAGCCTCCAGCTGGTGTCCATCCACGGCCTGAACGTGCAGAGCCAGTAAGTGGCGCCTGTGGTTGGCACTGCCTTTGGTGGAGGGCCGAGCTTCAAGTTTCTGACGAGCCAGCCCTTGCCGCTCGTGCCTGAAGATGCTGGGGGCTGTGTGCCTGCCATGACGTAGTGCTGCTTCAGCCAGGCCAGGCACCCCTGGCAAATGGCTTCTGAACTTTCCCATTTGAGCGCCATTTTGCTGGGACGCTGAGAGGGCCTGAGAATGTCTTTGGGATCAGACGAGAGGCAGCATTGTGCCTTTCAATTGTTGCCAGCGTAGAAGTGAGCCCCTCGGTGCACGGTGTCCGTGCAGGCTCCCCGTGGTCAGTGGACAGAGACGGTCCAAAGACTCAGTTGAGAGCCTTGCAGGATACTTAGGAGACACTGGCCCCTGGGAGGGACCAATTAGCTTCAGGCACAACGTAGAGCAGACTGGCCTTCTGGTCAGACGCTACCATGCCCACTCGAGGGTGACTTCATTGCCCAGGGGAACACAGCAGGAGGAAAGCAACAAGGCTCTGGGGCCCTGCTCCCACCTCTTGCTGGATCTTTGCAAGCTCGTCAATACCTTGTTGCAGTGGTCTTGCAGAAAATCGATAAAATGTAGCATGAACCTGGCCATGTGCTGCTGTATCACAGCAGCCTTTGGGCTTTGCCCGTTGCCTTTGAGAAGGGGACATGCAAAACCCCCCCAGCCAAAGAGGCCTGGCGGTGGCTGACAGCCTTCCTTTTGCCGTGTGCTCTGCAGGGCATCTGTGCCAGCCGCCTTTCTGACGGGCAATCCTTTCTTGTCCCAGCTCTCTCTTGACGCGCGCTCTGCCGTCCAACGTGCCGCTTCACCGGCGCGCTCTGCAGCAGCCAGCACTCCCCCACGTGCCAGCACTTCGTCCAGCAGCCCAGCCCAGCAGCCGGAGATGAGAGAGGAGCAGAGCCTGAAGAGACTGAGTACGTCTGGTGTATTTCTGGTCTGCCAGAGCGGTGTGTTTTCTGCGGGTCTCTGAAGTTCCTCCTCGCTTTAGTGTCACAGAGGCATTTAGGCCTCCCTCCAAGAACCTGTTGCTGTGCTTTGAGGCAGCAAGAGAGCGCTCGGCGTGTTCCCGCTGCCTCTGAGGGCAGCTGGCACTGGCTTGACTTTTCCTGGGCTGCCCTCTGTGCCAAAGACAAAAGCAGAGATTGTTTCTGTTGAGCAGAAGGCTGGCACCTAGCGGGTGACTGGGCCCCAGGGAGCTCTCGGGCCCCAGCTCTTCTCTGGCTGCCCTTTTTACGACTGTTCTCGCTCCTCCTCTCACTGCTGCACACTGTTCTCCTAAGCGGCCCTGCCGGTGACGGCAGGTGCCACTGCAGAGGCCGCGGAGGCCCTTCCTTAACTCGGAGGGCCCAGTTCCTAAAGGCCCTTCGTTCTGGCTTATCACATGAGCTGCTGTGCTTGAGAGCCGTGAAGTCCTTCTTGGAAAGGCCAGCTGCTGAAAGGCGGAGAAGATGGCCCTCCCGCTCGCTGTTCTCAGCGGCTGGAAGCCAAGTGACTGCAATGGGCACAGAGCTCCCGACAGTGGGGCTGCATCTTGGATCGTCTGGGGAGCGGCATCTCCCTTTGAAAGTGAGCACCTTGCACTGCTTTTGTCTTTCAGGGAGCATTGTGAGTCTGGGCGAGCCGAGGAGGAAATACTCGGCGTTTGAAGAACTCGGACGAGGGTAAGTCTGACGCCTGCTCCTTACGCAAAACCACGGGCCCGGTCATTTGGCCGGTGCAGCGTCAAGCGTGAAGTCAGG
This sequence comes from Aphelocoma coerulescens, assembly GCF_041296385.1. Taxonomy (NCBI): domain Eukaryota; kingdom Metazoa; phylum Chordata; class Aves; order Passeriformes; family Corvidae; genus Aphelocoma; species Aphelocoma coerulescens. The sequence goes on from NW_027183549.1 coordinate 14,851, forward strand.
CAAGCTGCGAACACGGTCAGACTCCGGCTTTACCTTCCTGCCACCTCTCAGGACTGCTCAGTCAGAGCAGTCAGAAGGCATCATCAAAGACAACCTGGTGCTGGCAAGGTCTGCCTTGCTTGCAGCAAGGAGCAGGGCCTGGAAGATGTCCCGCCCCTGCCGGCCTACCAGAGCACCTTGTCACCCGAGAGCTGGCAGATAACACTTCTCAAAGGCAGAGTTTTCCAAGTTCTTCTTCTCCAGTTTTTCCAAAGGGTCCCCCTTAGGCTGGGAACGGAAGCAATCGGGCGTGTGCCTTGGAGATTTGTAGCAGCCCTTGGTGTTCACACTGGGCCTCAGTTTTCTCCTGGACACCCTGCGTGGCAGAGGGCTGCTGGGCTCTTGTGCTATTGGCGGGGGAGGCGCTGCAGCCAGGCGTTTTCCAAATGCTCCAGGCAGCCTGGGGAGATCTCCCGCCTAGGCTGGCTTTCACCGCCAGGGACTAAAGGGCTTTTTCTGCTGCCGTTTTCTTTCTAGGGGTTTTGGAGCTGTTTATAAAGCCCTCGACGCCAGCACAGGACAACAGGTAAAGTGTCAATGCCCCCAGCAGATTTTGCAGCTCTGGAGCGCTTTCGCCGCGGCTGCGAGCCTTGGCTGGAGCTTTGGGTGGCCGCTCCATCTCTGCGGCAGAGGCTGCTCCTCTGAAGCACAGCCTAGGCTCAGCAGCCTGCAGACGGCATTTGGGACGGGCTTCGGTCCTTCTCCTAAGCTCTGCCCTTTGGCACAGCTGGGCTGCGTCATTGCACAAGCACTCGCTGCGTGTTCCTGGGGATCTCGTGCGACGAGCGGCTTCTCAAGTCAACGGTCTCTCAATGTCCTTTTAGGTGGCCATCAAGAAAATGGCTCTTCAAGAGGAGATGTCCGAGGAGCTGGCTGTCAATGAAATCGTGGCCATGAGGGACAGTAGGAACCCCAATATTGTGTCCTACTTAGACAGGTGGGGCTATTCTCATGTCAGTGTTCCTTTAGGATACTGCAAGCCCAAAGTGGCAAACCCCTTTGGTCACTGGCAGAAAATGGAGCTGTTTAGGATTTCTCTCCTCCAGTGCGTGGGAGGAGGTTGCACTTGGTCTGCAAGAATCTCCTCTGGCAAATGCAGCTTGGAGAGCACTTCCAGAAAGCTGGGTCAGCCCCTCGGGTGACTGGGCTGTGCCCAGGTCCTCTCTCTCCATGCCGGGCTTTTCTTCTTTCAGCTACCTGGTCGATGGAGAGCTCTGGCTGGCGATGGAGTTCATGGACGGCGGCACGTTGTATGATGTAGTCGGGGCAGTGTACCTCGAGGAAGGACAGATAGGCGCTGTCTGTCGGGAGGTGAGGGATGCCGCTTGTGCTTCCCCTGGCCTGTTGGCCCTTGTCAACTGGTGGTTAAGAACAGCAGAGATATCTTGCTCACGGCCTTGCTTTGCTGTTGCTGTCACGACACGCAGAAGAAAGAACATCTGAAGCCAACTGCCTGCCAGTGTCCCCGCACTTCCTAGGCTCCGTTCTCGCACTCTTACGTGCTGCCGTTGTGCTGGGGCGCTCGCGCTCGCTGGCTCGCTGGCTCGCTCGCTGTGTCGCACTTGTTTCCTCTTGCCAGCTTTGCCTCTCAACGTTTGCCTGGAGCCTGTCTGTGTGTCCTGCATTCCTTGCCGCTCCAAGCCTGAACGCTGGTGGCAGAATTTCAAGCTAAGGGCAAAGGAGATGTCCTCAGCTTCAAAGGATAGCATTGCAGCCCAGATGGCGTTGGATTCTGGAACAGGTCTAACGTGCTGCTTCCTCCTCTGCTGCCACAAGGCTACCAAGAAAATCTTTGCCATGCCGCCCCCCAGCCAAAGGGCACGCGCTACGTACCGAAGGGAGGAGGGGCTTTTGGAAGCTCAGATGTGCCTTTGCTTGGAAAGATAGAACACGCGTAAGAGTGTTGAAGCAGCAAGCTCTTCCTCTTGACAGCACTAGGATGCTGCGCCCTGGCTCCCAATTCCCTGAGAAAGCTGTCACTCTCGTCCAGCCCGTTCCTTTCTTGCGGGATGAAATCAGGTCCTGAACCTTCACCCTTCCCTTTCTCCTCTCTCTCTCAGTGCCTGCAAGGACTGCATTTCCTTCATTCCCGCCGAGTCATCCACAGAGACGTCAAAAGCTGCAACATTCTTGTGAGCACGGACGGATCTGTCAAACTGGGTGGGTATCCTTGGTCCGGCGCAGCGTTCCCGGGATGCGCTCTGGGGCTGCTCTGGGGTAACTGCCAGTTCTCCAGAAGCACTGCTTGGCCAGTGCGCCAAACCTGAGGGCGTTTTTGAAGAGGCCAATGCCTTGTTTCCCTGGCTACAGCCCCGCGGAAGCAGAGCACTGCTGCTTTTCCAGCTAGATTCACCGTGGCCTTGTCAGGCTTTGAGCGGGCAATTCTTTGGCTGGGTTTGCCAGTTGTAGCTGGCTTTGACAGGGTTTGTTTTTCTCCGCAGCTGACTTTGGCCTCTGTGCTCAGCTCACCCCTGAGCACGACAAGTGCAGCTCCAGCGTCGGCACTCCCAGCTGGATGGCGCCAGAAGTCGTGAGAGGAGAAGCCTACGGCCCCAAAGTGGACATCTGGTCACTGGGGATCGTGGGGCTGGAAATGGTGGAAGGGGAAGCTCCTTACCAGAGGGAACCCCGTCTCAGGGTAAGGTGCAGCTTCAAAGTGTGGCTCTGTGCAGAGAGAGCTGTTGTGGCTAGGAAAGGAGCAGGTAGAGTGTCCGCTTCCCTTTTTGGTAGGTTTTTGAACTGATAGAAAGGAACGGGGCCCCAAAACTGCAAAACCCCAGGCACCACTCGGCTCTCCTGCGCGACTTTCTCCGCTGCTGCCTGCAGACAGACGAGGACAGGCGCTGGTCTGCCCAGGAACTCCTGAAGGTAAGAAAAAGCAAAGCGGCAAAAAGCCCTGCGAGCTGTGGACACCTGCATGAAGGGCCGAAGAGGACTGTGGGCCACGTGGGCCTGGGCGAGACAGGTCCGGGAGCGGAAGGCGGAGGGGCAGATGGTGCCCTCGGTCCTCTTTGCGCGTCTTCCTGGTAGCAGAGGAGCCCTGCTTGAGCCTGTTGGACGTGATCTTGGGAAGTCATGGTTCCTTTTGGTTGTGTTTTTCCTTTGGGCAGCATCCATTTGTGACCTCAGGCGATCCTGCCTCCAGCCTGGCTGCTCTGATCATCTCAGCCAAGCAAGTGCAGGAAGATTGGAGAGGAGACGCTTGCGCCTGAGGAGGCCTTGGTGCCCCGCCAGCCCAGAGGAGTGAAGAGGGGATGTACCGTATTTAAGAGAAGATTCGGCCATCCCCTGAGTTTTATAATTTAGCTGTTCCATAGTTAGGAAGTTTATGGTTTTGAGATTTTCTTAGCTTAGCTGGTTTTCGTTAGGACTCCAGTCCCCAGAAAGTTTCATTAAAGGAGCATTGTTTAGCTAAGAGTAGAGTATTGCTGATGTAGGGAAGCTGAGAACTATCCTGGAGCTAGAAATGGACCAATCGTCATCCTGATGATTAAGCTATGAAAGAAAAAGCTGGGACTCAGCAGAACTGGACCAGGCATGAGCTGTCAGCCTGAACAGGTCACCAGGAGGACAGAATGATGAAGATGAAGATGAAGATGAAGATGAAGATGAAGATGAAGATGAAGATGAAGAAGTAGCTGGAAGACCCTTGGTTTCAGCCCTTGGTTTCAGCAGGACTGGCAATAAAAGGCTGTAAAACCTTCAGAACCCTGGAAGATTCCCTTCCTTGCCACACTGGGCCTAAGCTGGACAGCGCCTTCGAAGCCGTGCGCTCTGGACGGGCTGTCCTGTTCATGGCTTTGCGCTGCTTCCCAGCGGCCCAAGGCTCTCCCCCCTCACAGAGGGGCCCTGCCCCGCCCCACGCGCCCCGTGGCCGCTCCCGCTCCGCCCGCCCTGCGGAGATGCTGCCCCCCCACCCGCCCCCCGTGCCCTGGCATCCCCCAGCGCCAGCCGCCCCTCAGGGAGGGGCAGGAGGAGGGAGCAGGCCCCGCTTGTTCCCCTTTCCTGGCGGTCACGTGGCATCCAAGAGCCAAGGAGGGCTGAAATGGCACGTCCCCCAAACGCTTCCCTCTCTGGTCCTTTTGGGGCACTAACGCGCTCTGCTCAAGGGAGTCCGAGGGCCTACGCTCGGCTTTCCCTGCTAAGGCCTCATTCTTCCTTCTGTAAGCTCTACAACTGGCTGGTTGACGTTAGCTCTCTAGGAGATGGGGAAAACGAGACGCTTTCAAATTGGGGGAATTACCCTGGTAAATTACTGCAGTTTTTCAGCAACAGAATTTCAAGGTGCAGCTGGGCCTTTCAGCCATTGCATCGATTTTCAAATGGCACCCGCAGCATCCGACGTGTGAAGAGCCCAGTGTGAAGCTCCTCAAAGACACTGCAGCAGTTGTCCCCCAGCAGACAGGACGTGTCTGTGCTGAGTCACCAGAAAAGAGAGCTAAGCCCGGAGTCATTCGTGCATGGGCAAGCAGAGTTGGTTTCCAGAAGAGTTGCATGCACTCGTTTCCCTCTCCCACTCAGTACTTGCTCTCCTCTTTCAAGCTGGCTCCTGCCTTTAACTGGAGCTTTTGACAGAGAAGGGAATGACTGCATCTCATTTTCTTTGGGATGTGGCTATCCAAATGTCTGCAAGGAATCTTACAGGGAGCATGGAGCCTGGGCAAACATCTGTGAGGCTGCAGCTTTTGACTGCTTGAAACGGGCCTTCTTTGGGCTCGGCACCTGCAGGCCACCGCAGAGCGGTAGCCGCAGGCTGCTGCCAGAGCTGCAACACAACAAAACTGTGGCAGCCCGAGAATCAGCGCGCAGCTCTTCTGCATGTTGTCCGACGTTAAGGTGCCAAAGAAAGAGCAAGCAGGAAGAGAGGAGCTTTGTGTCAGGAGACAAGCCAACACCTCCCTGCCAGAAAGGGAGGTCAGGCTCCAAAGTGAGTCCGAGCAAAGGTCAGCATGCACCTACGTGCTCAAGAAGCAACTGCGCACTGCAGTACTCCTGGAAACTGATTTCCTTGGCTTCTTTTGTCCCCTAAATGTCATCAAAGCAGTTAGGGCTTTCAGAAGCAACAAAGATGCCAGCAGGAACAAGCACACTTGCTTTTAGTCAAAGCCTTGGGGAGGAAAAGCCACGTTTGCTTGGATTTCTTGGGGGCCTGCTGGATCGGTGCATTTTCGGAGTTACCCCGGGATGCCTTGAGCACTGGCTTATGGACGGTAAGGATTTTTTCTCCTGCTTTATGACTGAGGAGATCTTCCCAGGCTTTTCTTTTGCGTCAGCTGTACAGAAGATTTCGGTTGCCGGGCGTAACTACGCCAACAGAGCCAGAGCGGCTGCTATTGTGACGTCAAGGGAGCCGGGCCGCATCACAGTGCTGTCAGCGCGACGTTGTCCCGGCGCGCGCGAGGCCTCCTTGTCCAGAGCAGCTCTTTGGCTCGCTCGCTGCAGGAGGACCCTCGTGACTGAGGCGTTCTCAGCAGACGGCCTGCACCCCGAGAGGAGTCTTGGTTTTTCCCCTGGGTGGCATTCAGTGTGCAAACCCGCACAGCACTGCTAGAATGATCGGGCAAGTCTGTGCCGCGGTTTGCACGGTTTTTTCTGTGGCGTATTCCGGCTACTTCCTGACCCACCTGACTCGTAAGTAAAGGTTTATCCTGGGGGTAGCCATCACACGGCTTTTGCTTCACTTTGCTCTTGATGCTCGTTTGTAGTGATGAAGCAGATTTGGGAGCAAAAGTGCCATTAAGGTGCCGCTCCTTTGCTAAAGCTCCTGCCAACAGCATCAGCTAAAAAGGGGGTGTCTGCACTCGCTGGCGGCTGGAGAGTATTTGCAACGTAACCTGCAGGGGTTGCGTTCCCTCCACGGGAGAGCGCGTGGCATTGGACACTGTCATTTCCTCAGCTTGCTGCTTCAGCCGAGACAACCTGCAAATTGCAGGCTGGCAGGGAGCCTCACAAGTACTTCTAAAACTTGCCCAGGAGTGAGGGAAAGCACTTTCTTGCTCCAAATCCTGCCATTAGAGGCCTTGGCTCTCTGCTGTGACCCTTGACGGTGTGCCAAGAGAGCAATTCCCTTGGCAATGAAGTGCAAGCTCCTAACCGCTTAGGCTTTGCTCCTGAACCCAGGAGCTGTTCCTGGGCTGCTTTAGAAGAGAACCGCCACAGCTATGGGGCCCTTTGTGGAAGCTTTCCTGGGGGATCATTTGCAGCAAATGGATGGGAATTAGTGCATGCAATTTATTAAAACAAACAAACAAACAAAAAAATAGTGGTGGGAAAGCCTACTCCTATTAAGGAGCCTTTAGAAATATTTTTTTGCTTTTGGACCAGCCAAAAGCCAGCCTAGCACTGTAAGTCCTTTTTCTCTACCTGAGCTCTAGTGCTGTTTCAGCCAGAAGATCTAAAATCCCTGCGCTCCTGGGGCATACCATCTATCGAGCCATAGGATCCCAAATTTTTATATTTTGCTAATTTTTGTAATTTTTCAATTTTTCCATTTTTAATAAATTATTTTAATTTTTAACTAAGAGTTGTCTCATTTCTCACACACAGCGTGGTCCCAGTGGCTCCCAGTCACACCCAGTATGGTTGCTTTCACTCTCAGTAAGAGTCCAATGTGGCTCCAGTCACTTCCAGTATGAACCCAGTCACTCCCTGTATGATAGCATTTGCCCCCACTGTGGTCCCAGTTGCTCCCAGTGTCTTGGTTTGAAAGACAGGTGTCTGCCAAGGAAGGCAGGAGTCTCTCCTGAAATGGAAGGAAAAAAAATTGCAACCCCCTTCCCTCTGAATTATTATAATTTTGAAATTAAGGAGCTTTATAGGCAAAGATATGAGGAACAGGAATAACAGTTCTTTACTAATATATATCTATATGTGTATAACCAGTCAAACAAACAGCAATAGCTATGGCAGTAACAGCAAACAATCACAAACCCAGTCCCAGCCTTCTTGGCTGTCAGGCCGTTTCCCCTTGGGTGCAGTTCTGCTCTCAGCCAGCAGTGGCGCTGGCGGCTCCTGGTGAGCAGGGCAGGTGCGATGGTTCCCCCTGGGCTGCAGGGGGCGCTCCGGAGCGAGCTCGGGGAGCACGCGGCACTGACGGCCTGGGATCCCGGGAAGGGATGGAACAAAGATTTCAAAAACCCCCTGGGCAGCCGATCCCGATGTCCAGCCGGACCCTCGGGAACAGCAGGCTGGAATGGCAGGCTGGAACGGCAGGCTGGAACAGCAGGGATGAGCACAAATCCTGCATGGCAGACAAGATGTATCAAAGTTCCGGAGCTGCGGTGGGAACCCCCGGAGGTCTCGGCAGGCAGGGAGAGCCGGGCTACAGAGCAGCGAAGGCTTGAAGCAATGGCAGCGGCAGGGCGGCCGCAGCCTGGCTCCCAGCGGGGCAGGGAAGGCGGGCTTGGGAATCCCGGGGTCTCTCCGGTAGAAGGAAAGCAGCCGAAGAAGCAGCCTCTCTCTCCGTCATCCAAAACGCCAGGGACTGACTGCCCACACAGCCAGGTGAAAAAAAGAGTAGCAAGATGCACCCCACCCCTATGGCCAGGTTTTCTGTTTTTCTTAAGCACCCAGTAATTTGTCCCCGTGGCAACATGGATGGGGAAAATTCCTTTAACAGAAGAAAACCCCAGGAGAACTCCCAAAACCCCAACATTCTGTTACAAGCTTCCTGCAGATTGTTCCATCTCTGCTCTCCATATGGAAAGATACAAAGATCCCTTTTGGTTCACACAGTTAAATGTCTGATGGGTCACACGGTGATACCTGTACAGATACACATCTGGAGAGAAAGCCAAACATCCATCGAACTCTCTCAACACCCACAGAGCCTGAACCAAACTCTACAAGGCCACGCAGCTTTACACAGAAATTCATACATCGATAAAACTGTACAACGGGATGCAGGTTTACACAGAAATTGATACACAGGAAAACACAACAATCTGTGCTGTGTGAATACACTGACTTCTGTATAAAAATGGCTCCACATGGCGGGAACCGATACAGAACTGTGCGATTACCAAAGGACCCATCGACACTTCCATACCCTTGGAACTAAAGACACAGGACTGTAGAGCTCTCCAACTCTGTACATTCCTGTCTGGGGGTGAGTTTATGATGTGTATCCCCTATCGCTGCTCTCTGCCCAGAAATCAATCCTGTGCCTTTCTGTGCCTTTAAACTGAGCCCGACGGGGGAGAGAGAAAAAACCGAGCAAACTTTTCAAAGCAGTTGTTCAAGGACACAGACACACACGCCTCTGTGTTCTGCTGCAGCAGCGAGAAGAGCGGAGGGAGCGCCCTGCTTGCTTTCCAGTCCGCTTTCGGCTCCTTTTCTCCAGAGGGAGATGGAGAGTTGAAGTTTGTTTTCCTGGGACTTGGGCTTTTTCCCTTCTTCACTTCTGGACTGTTTCAACATCAGAACACACCGGGAGAATTTTCCACCGAGGCCCTGGAGGACACCAACCCAGCTCCAAGGAGGAGGAGAGAGAGCACACCTACAGAAGGACTCTGAAATCTTCCCAGGTTTCTCTCCACAGCGAGAGGTTTTAGTATTCAGCATTATTATCCTTTTCCTGTGTGTTTGTTAAATAAATAGGTTCTCTTTCACTTTCCTCAGAGGAAAATATTTTTTTCCCAGACCTGGTGGGAGAGGGCTGGTTGTAACCTGCCTTCTGTCAGAGGATATTTTCCTGCAAATTTGTCCAAAGCAGCACACTAAAATAAGTCAGTATTTATTTTGAGGGAAAATGATTTCTAATGGCATTTTGAGGGTCAACAAATACAAAGATAATAATAAGGATAAATACAAAGAAATACAGAGAAAATACAAAGAGGTGAAAGAGGACAGGAGCTCACTGGACAGGTCCTTGGCAGCGCCCGGGCAGACCCTGCATGAATTTGGCTGCCTGAATGCAGCTCTTGCCTGGGCACCAGGGGTGGCCCCCTCTGCGTGTCTCTCCCAGCACCACAGGGATGCTCCTACCCCTTCCCTGGTGCCCCAGGGTTCTGCAAGTGCCTTCTGGGGCCACCCAGACACCTCCCTGGGCCTCTGGAGGCCCCATGGCATGGTGCAGACAGGGACTGAATCAAAGTTGCCTTGGAAGATGGAGGCAGGAGAATATTGCCCACGATCTTCTTTCCAGCTGCCCCACACTCCTGCAAATCCTGCTGGGACACTCAGGCTCTCCATTCCGGGGCTCTGGAGCTCCCATGCAAACCCATCCATCACTGTGTCCCCTCTCACGTGGATATCAAGAAAATGACACAGCAATATCTAGAAAATGTGAACTTGATTGATTTGACTGCTCTAAAATTCTACAACTCGAGGGTGACTGGAAGACTATGAGGTGACAATCTTATGCCTCCAAAAAGGGTCAACAGTTTGGAACTGGAACCCTCAGGGAAACTTCAGCTTCTGGGGGAAAAGGTGCCCTTCCTCCTCTCTCCCTTTGCTTTATACATCTGAGCTGGAGTCATATGGTTGGAACATCCCCTTGGCTGATTTGGGTCCGCTGGTCTGGCTGTGTCCCCTGCCAGGATCCTGCCCACTCCCATCCCCTCTGATGGGGGAAGGAATGGCAGAGGGACAGCGCTGCTGGGCAGTAGCCAGAACACCGCTCTATTATCAGCACCCGTCCAGCTACCAATGCAAAGCACAGCCCTGGAAGGCCCATGAACTTTCCCTCAGGCAGACCCAACACACGGGACTTGAGCTGCCAGCGGCCCAGGTCACCCTCTGCCAGCCCCGCTCCTTGGACCTTGTGTCCCCACAAGCAGACACAAAGTGTTTCTGCTGCTCCTCCTCCTGCGCAAATCCACAGAGAGCTGGGATTTTTCCAAGTCTCGTGTCTCCATTGTGCCGTATTCCCAAAGAAGCAGCAGCCCCTCCTGATGAACACGGCGAGTTGCACGGATGCTTGTCAGCTCCACTGCCTGCCTAGAAATCTGGAAACTGCTTCTAAATGCTGCTCCCTTCAGCTCTTGGGCACCGACTGACACAGAGCTGGGAAAAAAATGCCCTGGCTGCTGGCTGACAAGGTGAGTTCCGCCAGAGTCAGAGCTCTGTGGGAAATCTCTATCCATGCCTCTCCTTTGAATAGACCCTGACAGGGGGTGCGCAGGAATGTGTCCTGTATGGAAAGGAAGGAGTGTGCAAGCACCGTGACTGACACTTTCCCTCTCCATGTGCGTTCCACAGCTATGGGTACACAGACGTGATGGAAAGCCTGGTACAGCCAGAGCCTTCTGTCCCTGCAGAAGGGAGCGCGGCGGGTGGGGGCGGTTGGTGGGCAGCGAGTCCCGGACAGCGGGCGAGATCCGGCTCCACAGGTGCCAGGCCCCGCTAAGGCTTAATGCCGCCTCCTCGGCAACAGGAAAGGCCTTCAGCCTCGTCCCTGCCAAGAGGGGCGGTGCTGGCCTGGCCGCACAGCTCGTTTTCCCCACAGGTTGCAGGAGATGAGATCACAACGCTTGCAAACACCGACTGCGAGCCACAGCTCTGGGTGCTCACCATGAACCTCAGCTCTGCGAGCGCTGTCTGCCCCAGGCTCCAGGGGATGCACTGGGAGCCCGGCTGGGCTCTGCCCTGGGGCCATCCTCCAGGGACAGCTGCAAACAGGGAGCATTTGGTTGCCACAAAGAGCCAAGCCATGGCTGCAGGGAGCTGCTCCGGCTGTGGCCTGCACTGTTGTGTGCTGTGCTCTGGGGCTGCTGCTCCCCACAGAGGGGACTGCACTGGGGTGCCAGAGGAGACAGAGAAGCTCCAGCTTAAGCCTAACTGGGCTGGGTGGCTGGGCTGGGAAGGGTGGCGAGGGTCAAGGGCATTCACAGAGCTCATCCTGCTTTGTGAAGAATGAGGAAAAGGAAGTGGGAAGCCAGCAGTGAGCAGAGCTGAGGCCTGGAGAGCAGCTCTGAATGACCCCCAAATCTCACCAGACCTTTGAGACATTGCTGTTCTTCAGCCAGTGACAACACGAGTCCCTAAACCTGGGGCTCATTCTTCCTCATGGCCAGGGCCATCAAGGAAGGCTACAGTGCAATGGGGACTGCGGTGAGCTGGGAACTCACTGGGGGAAAGAGGGAGCACTTGTGGAGCAAAAGGCAGGTGGGGGAGAGAACTGTTCAGAGAAGGGCTGGGCTTCAGCTTGAGCAAGCTGAAAAATGGCATTGGGGGTCATCCCAGACTGATTTCATTTCAGAAGTTACTGAACAAGTTTGTTATTGGGGGGGTGTCATATTTTCCCCCGGAGGTGCACACTCTGCAAACTTGAGCTGCACTGCCGAGCTACTCAAGCACGTCTCTGCTGCAGGTCACGGCGTTTCTTCTTTGGCTTCTCGTGGCCCCGGGGCTGAGCCGCAGCAGAGCCTTGGTGGAGCCCAGAGCAGCCTCAGCATCCACAGAGCCCGGCTGCAAGGAGAGAAAGCAGAAAGCACCCGTCAGCTGAAGGCTCCCGTCCCCCTTGTCCCAGCCGCCCGCGGTGCCCAGGCCGTGCTGGCCGCGCTCAGGGCGCTGCCCAAAGCTGCCCAGCATTGCTGCCTCTGGCAGGAGAGCAGGAGGGCAGGACACGTGCCCAGCCTGCAGCCGGCCGTGGCACAGCCACCTCCTCAGCAGCTGCCCAGAGCAGGATGCCGCTGTGCTCGCTGCCGTCTCCCAAAAGCCCTTATCCCAGCCGTGCCAAGAGGACGGGCACCCACCTCACGCCTCCCGCCGCCAGAAGAAAAGCTGCTCCCAAACGGTGTCCTCAGCCCTTCTCCAAGGGCATGTCCCATCCATGCCACAGCTGCTCCCAAGCACTTTGCCATCCGGACCAGACAGCACCTAGAATGCTTCCTTTGGAAAAACAAACCATAAATCAATGAAAAGAGATTACAGACAAAAAGGGAAAACAAGGAAAAAGGTAAAAAATCTTCTCCCTGCTGGGCCTTGAGGAAGGTCCAAGCCTGCCATGCGAGGGAAAACCCCACCCACGGGCCAGGGCAGCCCACGCTTTCTGCCTTCCCCCTGCACTGCCCCCAAAAGTCATGCTGAGCCCAAAGCAAACAAGGGCACTGGAGCAGCCCAAGCCCTTCCTTGCCTGCAGAGCAAAGCAGCCCATGCACAGCTTCTGGTGTCCAACCTCTGCTCCCACCATGGGGCTTTGTTTGTGTCGGGCTGGCTGCCCCAGCCCCAGCCCCAGCGCGGGCCACGGTGGGTGCTGGGGGCTGTTGGCAGGGCCAGGAGCAGACTCCCAGTTCAAAACCAGCCCAGCCCATCCCCCCAGCCCTGCCAAAAAGCAGCTTGGCAGCCGACTGAAGAATTGGTTGCATCCGCCCCAGCAAAGGGGGAAACCTTTGCTTCCCGGCCAGGCTGTGCAATGCACAAATCTGGGAGCATCCCCCTGCGTGTGGACTCATCTGCAAATTCGCTGTGGAGCCTGGCTTTGGAGAAGGTGCCACAATTGAAGTCCATCATCTTCAGCTTGCCAGGTGGAGGAAGAGCTTGTCATCCTTGATGTCACCCTCCATGTCTCCAGCAGCAGCAGCCGCACCTGCCACAGCTTCCCCAGGGGCTCCTTCTTCCCTGGGGCTGGAGCAGGCTGTCAGTGCTCTGCCCAGGGCCCCGGCTGTCGCTGAAGCAGAACAAGCAAAAGCAGCTGGCATGGGGGCCACCAGTGCTGGGAAGAGCAGCTCAGCTCCAGCAGCAGGGCTGCGCGTGCCCAGCTGAGGAGCCCTGCGCAGCGATTCAGGCAGGACAAAATCTCTGCCTTTCTTTGCTGCTTCCTGCCAAGGCGCGTGTGCAGCTGGAACTTACCGGCTCCCTGGGTCAAAGCGTGCACGTGGCTCTCTCCCTTCTCCTATGGCATGTGAATATCCTGCATCCAAGGATCACAGGACAGGTCTTCTAATGAGGGCCTTTCCGAGGAGAGCACGGTTAAACACCGTCGGATGAGATCCTGGCACTCTGCGGAGAGAAAGCAGAAAGCGCCAGTCAGTTGCAGAAGGCTCCTGTCCGCTTTGCCCCACTCTTGCCATGGCCAGGCCGTGCTGCGTGTGCTCAGGGCTGTGCCTAAACTTTGCCATCAATTCTTTCTTTTGGAGAGCAGGAGAGCAGGACATTGCCACCTGCTCAGCAGCTGCCAGTGCGGGATGCTCCTGAGCCCGCTGCTCCCAGCACTGCTATTCCCCCCGTGCTGCAGAGACGAGGATCCACCTGGAGAGAGCCGTCGTGGGAGCGAGAGCCGGCCCCAGGTGCTGTGCCAGCCCCTCCTGAAAGGGTGCTCCCCGCAGACCATCTGGTGCAGCACGATGCCCAGGGACCAGACGGTCGCTGCCTCGCCGTGGTACCAGCCTAACAGGGTCCATTCCGGGGGGCTGTAGGACGGTGTTCCTATGGAATAGAGGTGGAGTTCTTCAGGGGGACGCTGCCTGCTCCCAGAGCCTCGCCCCAGCATCCCTGGGCATGCGGGGGCCGCAGCAGCGGCACGCGGCGTGACCCGCTGCCCTCTTGCCAGCACCTGGGACTTGCGTACAAACTGGGGGTTGGAAAAGAAGCCGCTGGTGTCGCAAGAGGGCAGCGGAAGCCCTGGCAAGGCCCGAGCATTCCATGCAAAGGAAAAACCCACTTGGTGCTGGGGAAAAACCACGCTTTCATCCTCCCTGCCTGCACTGCCCCAGAAACCATTCTTAAGCCAAGGCAAGCACGGGCAGCAGAGCAGTCCGAGCCCTGTCTCGCCTGCACACCAAACGGGCTGGAGCACAGGTTCTGGGCCCCCCTCTCTGCTACTCCCACCCACGGGTGTTTCTGTGACGCTGGCTGCCCCAGCCCCAGCGCCAGTCCTGGGCAGAGTGGCTGGCGAAAGGCTGCCAGCAAGGCTGGAAAATAGCCCTTCAGCCAGCGCCGCTCAAAAGCAGCTCAGCTGAAGACTCCGGCTGCCATGACTGGCAGCAAAAGGGAGAATCCCCCCTGCCACAGCTGGCTTTGGGCTGTGAGATGTTGGGCCGTGAGATGTTGGGCTGTGAGATGCCGCTACCAGGAGCCTCCCCCTGCGTGGGCTCACCTGCAAAGCTGGTGTAGGCTGCGGCTTGCAGGTAGGTGCCACAGCCAAAGTCGATGAGTTTGGCCTGCCCGGTTGCCAGGTCAACCAGGATGTTCTCCGGTTTGATGTCCCGGTGCAGGACCCCGCAGCTGGTGCAGTGCCGCACGGCCTCCAGCACCTGGCGGAACAGGTGCCGCGCCACCTCCTCGCACAGGAAGCCCCGTGCCCAAATGAAGTGAAGGAGGTCCTGAGACCGCTCCGGGCGCTCCAGCACCATCACCACGTTGTTGGGGAGCTCCAGCCACTCGTGGAGCTGGACGATGCCAGGGAAGCCAGCGGACACCTTGTCCAGCAGCACGATCTCCAGTGGTGCTCGGGTGCCGTCGGGCTGTGGGAGGAGCACGGTGCTGTCAGCGGAGCTGATGCCGTGCCGGGGCTCGGGAAGCCCTCAGCCAGCCGGGGACGCTCTGCGCGCTCCGCTGGCCCCACGGCCGCTCTCCCTCGAAGTGTTCTGGCGGCTTCCACCCTGCCGGGCCTCGGCTCATCCCCGCCCGTCGCACCCCGGCTTCTCCCGCTGCCCCTCGCTCACTCACCAGCTCGCCCCAATGGCCGATGCGGTTCCGCGGCACCCGTTTGATGGCCACCTGCAAGGCAAGGGGAGCAGCGGGCTGAGCTCGCCGCCCGCCGTGCCCAGCCCCATGCTCCTTCTCCTCCTCCTTTGCCCCCCGCCTCCTGCGCCCGCCGCCGGCCCCGCCACTCACCGGGGCGCCGTCCGAGAGCCGCGTGGCCGCGAAGACGCTGCCGAAGCCGCCGCGCCCCAGCAGCGAACCCAGCCGGTAGCGCTCCTTCAGGCCCTGCTGCGCCTTCCGTGCCCGCGAGACGCGGCCGTCAGCGCTCGGCCCGGGGCCAGGAACGGCCCCCGAGCGCCGCTCAACCGCCCCGGGCCGGCCATCCCCACATGGGGGCTCTTTTGGAGGGGCCACCGGCGGCTCGGGGCCGGCGGCCGCGCTCAAGAGCGGCGGAGCTCGGAGCGGGGAAGACGCTGCGGAGGCGGCGGGAGCGGCCGCGCCGCCTGTGTCCCCGGCGGGCCCCGGGAGGAGCCGAGGCCGGGACCGGGGCCGGGGCCGGGGCCGGGGTAGGGGTCGGGCCAGCCGGAGCCAGGGGCTGGCGATGCTGCCCAGGAGCCAGGCACTGATGCCCGCCCAGCAGCGCCACAGCCAGGACGGCGAGAGCCGGGCGGAGGCGGGACCGCGGCGGGACGCCCGGGGGCGGGGAGGGGGCAGCCCCGCCCGGGGCCGGGGGCGGGCCGGGGGCATGGCCCGGCCGGGCCTGGGGAGAGGGAGGCCGCGGGAGGGGGGGTTGGGGAACGAAAGGGAGAGCGGGAGAGGGTGCGAGACACTGGGAGAGGGAGAGGAGGAGCAGGAGAAGGGACGCAGAGGGTTCGTGGACTCGCTGCTTTTGTGCTGCTGCCGCTGCTGCCGCTGCTGCCGCTGCTGCCGCTGCTGCCGCTGCTGCCGCTGAAGCGCTGGGAGCGTTTGTCCGCGTGTCCGTGTGTCCGGTGCCCGTGTGTCCGTTCTCCCCCGCGCGCCCCACGGCCGAGCCCCGCGCGCCCCGGGGCAGCACGGGCCGCTCCGCTCCGGGGCCGAGGCGGAGTCCCGGAGCATCTCTTCCTCCCGCAGCCACACCAAACCCGCTCGGCCATTGGGAGCAGTTTTGCACACGTTTCCCTTTGAAGGGCTCCTCTCTACCCCCATTTCCAAGGAGTCTCCCTGGGGTTTTGGCACCTGCAGCGACAGGGCAGCGATTGGGCTTCAAAGTGCAAGAAAGACATGGAGGGGCTGGAGCACGTCCAGAGATGGGAATGGAGCTGGGGAAGGCTCTGGAGGACTTCTGAGGGGCAGCTGAGGGATCTGAGGGGGCTGAGCCTGGAGGAAAGGAGGCTCAGGGGGGACCTGGCTCTCTCCAAGTCCCTGACAGGAGGGGGCAGCCAGGAGGGGTGGGGCTCTGCTGCCAAGGGAAAGCACGAGAGGAAATGGGCTCGGGGGAACTCTTGGGGTGGATGATGGGGAAATTCTCATCCTCCGTGTCTCGACAAAGGGGGAGGGGGGCAGGGGTGGGGCACGACCTAGGGACACGGGGGTGGTGACGCTGGGCTGGGGACACGGGAAAGGGCACGGGAAGCCAAAGCCCCGCTGAGCGCTGGCGCTGGGCTGGCACGGGGTGAGCCGGCAGCAGGGCCCCGCAGCCCTGAGGGACTCGCCTTGACGGCTGGGGAGTATTGATCCCGGTCTCTAAAAAATGAGACTCAATAAAATATCATTAAAAGGTGCCTCCTTCTCCTTCTCCTTCTCCTCCTCTCCCATCCTTTCTCCTGCTCCCCCCGGGCCCAGCGCCCACCCTTGGCCCCCCGTTTTCCCAGCGCGGTCGCATCCCGCGGGAGGAGCCGGGATGGAGCCGGGATGGAGCCGGGAGAGGTCGGGCTGGGGCAGCGCTGGGCTCTGGGCCCGGCCTGGGCGCCCCCCACGCGCCCCCTCCTCAAATTCCCCTGGCGGGGGGCGCTGGGAGCGAGGGGGGGCGCAGGCGGGGTCCGGGTGGGGAGCGCTGAGCGCTGCGGGTCTGCCTGGCAACTGGTGAGTCACCAGCGCCGCGCGCTCTGATTGGCTGAAGGTTGTTCAACGCCTTCTCTGATTATCTGATACTCGCGGGGGATTTTGGTTGGTCGTTGGGGGCTGTGGGGCGGCTTAGGGGGGGGTCTCTGCGCCTTTGGGGTTCGCTGGGTGCCGATTTGGGGTTCAGGTGCCTCCCAAGGGCCCCCCGGGGGGGGGGTGACACAGGGGTGACACACGGGGGTCCCCATTCTCGATCCATCCTGGGGCCGGTTCTGCCCCCTCCACTCTCGGTCCCCCCGCGGGATCCCCCAAAGTCCCTTCCCACTGTTTCCCAATAAACGGGACCGGGGCGAACTGGGAAGCCTTCCTGGAAACACTGGGAGCAGCCGGGCAGGGGCAGAGTGACAGCGGGGCTGGGGGGGACACACGACCCCCAAAATCAGCGCGGGGATGGAGCGGGGGGTCCTGGCCGGGCCCGAGGCCACGGGGAGGGGCTGCGGCCACCGGCGGCTCAGGAGCTCTGTGGGCAGAGCAAAGGGGGTGACACCGGGCTGGGGGGCCCCGGGGGAGCACAGAGCTCCAGGAGAGGGGGGACGCGACCCCCGGGCCCCTCCCATCACCTGCTTGTGCAGGTAGAAGCCGAGCCCCAGCGCCAGGAAGACGAAGGCCAACACGAAGCCCCCGATCCCCGTCAGCATCTTGGGGGGTGGGGGGGCAGCCTTGGGGGGGGAGGGGAACACAGATACAGGAAACGGCGGTGGCTGTCGGGAAGGGACCGGAAAGGACTGGGACAGAATGGGATGAACTGGGAGAGAATGGGACACCAGGATACACTGGGACCAGTGAATCAGGGGGATGGGGAGCAGAAGAATTCGTTTGTCAGGAGCAATGCATCTAGCTTGGTCAGCATAGCAGAGCAGGAAGAAAAGATAGGAGACCGCTGATAAGACCAGCGGGAGTCTCAGACAGACATCCTGCCTCATCCCAAAACTAGCTCAAACCAGTGCCAAAGCTTAAACCCAGGCCAAAGGTATAAAAGAGCATGCGCAGGAGAGAAAGGTGAAAAGTTCAGACGAGGAAGACTCCCCCTGACTTCATCAAAAGACCCTCGGAAGACCCCTACCACAACCACCAAACAACACTGCACAAGCGCTACGCGGATGTAAATGACTTTTGAGTTCACAATAAAACCAAGCGAGGCTGGGCGGGGCTAGGTGATGAATATGTATAAGTTTGTTAGGAAACTTAATGAATATGGAACTTGTAACCCAGTAAATACCGAGCTGAATGCAGCTGTCGGCACGCGTGATTTTGGAGGAGCGATCCCCCGTGCGTCCCAGCGCTGGAATAAAGCATACCCACCTACTTTACTACTTATTTAGTAGTGGAGTTCTGTCTGCTTTTCATTATAACTCAAGCTATATTAGCATCTTGTTACTTTGACCCCAGTTATAATGTTAACTAGTTAATATCTGCATAGAAAGGTTATTCTTAACATGTTTACACATCATTTACAAGCAGCAGTTTTTTCCTCCTAGTTGTAGAAAGAGGAGGGAGTGAGGACATGTAGAGAAAGACAACTTGACGGCACCAAGGTCAGTGGAAAGAAAGAGGGGCAGGAGATGCTCCCAGCGTCGGAGTCGAGATTTTCTCTGCAAGCCGTGCTGAGGACTGGGATAAAACAAACTGTCTCCCTGGGATCCATGAAGTCCACGGGGGGATGCAGAGATCCACTCCCAGCCCGTGGGAAAAGGTGCTCACAGCGGAGCGGCTGGGTGCTACAAAAGCTGTAATCCAGGGGGAGACCTGAACAGGGAGAGAGGGCTCCTGCTTCCAGAGATAGAGAAAGAGGGCTCTTGCTTCCGAACTGAAGCAGCTGATCCTTAAAAGACTACACCCCATGGACTAATGACCACACCTGCAGTTTTGGGAAGACCGTTTTGCCCGTGGGAGGGACTCACGTTACAGCAGGCTGGGAGGGATTGATACTCGTGAAATTAGAAACGCGCTGGAGAAGTGCACAGAGAACTGTCTCCTGTGGGAAGGAGCCCATGGCAGAGCAGAAGAAAGAGACTCCCCTCCCTGAGGGAACTGAAGAAAGATCTCGAGTGATGAACTGGCTTGAACACTCCCAGGCCCTGTCTCCCTGCGCTGTCGGAGGGAAAGAGGGAGGGGATGGAGAGGAAAAAAGGTGTTTGAAAGGCTTATTTTCTTCCTCATTATCCTACTCCGTTAATAATAAATTTACTTTATGCCTTTAAGTTTGAGCCTGTTTTGAACTTAGAATGTTTTTCTCCCAATCCTTATCTCAACTCATGAGCCCTTTGTGATGATTTTCATGGCTACCTGATATTTGAGACAGTGTCAAACCACGACAGTGGCCCTTGTGTTCCATGTGGCCCCTCTCTGTCACAAGTGACCCTTGGTTCCATGAGATTGTCACAATGGTCCCCATGTAGCCCTGAGGCTGCGCTGTCAGCTGTCACTATGGACGCTGGATTCCACAGGAGCTGGCAATGGCCCAGTGGCACCTGCGTCCTCTGAGGCCCCGCCTTGTCAGTGGAGCCGTGTTTCCATGAGATTCCATGTTGGCACAGGGGCCTGCTGAGTTCCATGAGGCTGCGTCGTGTCCCAATGGACAATCTCGCTGCCCTCAGCTCTGCGCTGCCATTGCCAGCCCTGCCCTGACCTCTGCCCAGCCTCACCCTCTGTGCCTTGGACACACACACATGCCCTGAGCTCATCCTCCCTCTGGGTGCTTCTCCTGCCCCAGCGCTGCCCTGGGAGGGTTCATTCCTCACAGGAGCTGCTGTGTTTGTACTGGTGCATTTTATAGCTCTGCTTCTGCCTCTCTGTCACTTGTGTCTCCACAGAGCTCTGCAGGGAGAAGATTCATGGAATGACAGAGGTGGGAAGAGCCCCCTGAGCCCCCTTGGCCAGGCTGTGGCTGGGCTGGAGTTGCCTTTGTCCAGAGCAGCCCCTGGGCTGCTGTGCTTGCCACTTGTGGCTGCAGCGGGCTTGGTCCCAGCCCAAGGCTTTGGCTGTCCCTGAGCAGGGCTGGCCCCGCATGAGGCGTCTCTGCAGCCCCCCCAAACCATGGGCTGGGGGTGGGCAAGTGTTCCCAAGGGCACAGGGAGGGGACAGCTGGGCTGGACTGACCCAAGGGATCTCCCATTCCATGGGACGTCAGGGTCAGCAATGGACTGGGGGAAAGGAAGGGGGCGAGAGGGTGTCTGGATTTTCTATATTGATCCATTTGTCTTCCAAGGCAGCCACTCCATGCACTGAATTCTTGCCTCCCTGTGGTTTCTTTGCTTCTGCATTTGGCCTTTGCTCTTTACTTCCTTTCCCTAACCATTAATCTCTCTTCATGGTGACTCACAGTTTTCTCAGCTTATTTTCTCCCGGTGCCTGGCTGGGGAGGGACAGTGCCAGAGACACTTGGTTGTCACTTGATGGACAGAGAGGTTTTACCACGGTCACCTTGCCCAAGCCTTCTCTTATGGGCACACCCAGAAGCGTCAGGGCTCTGTCGGGTGCCCACCCCTGAGCTGGGCTCATGCCCTGCTCACAGCCCCAGGGCTGCTCAGGGACACGAGTCCTTCCCTGGCACGCTCACAGACAGTTCATTGCAGCACGGGCAGGGGCTCCCTGGGCTCTGCTGCCGCTGCCAGAGCCTGGCAGGGAGCTCAGCCCTGCGGGTGTCACCCTGCCCTGCCCCTGCCCGAGGTGCCCCACGGCCGCAGGGATGGGCACGGGGAGCTCTGTGCACAGGAGCTCATCCCAGCCCCGCATCCAGGGGGTTCCCAGGGGACGGCACTCTCTGGGAACTCCAGGAACAGCTGAAGGTGTTTGTGCTCGCTGGGTTTATGTCCCCCCCCCCCCCACACAGGGTGTTCAGGGCTGTGTCTTGTCTGTGCACTGCAAACACGGAGCCCTGACCCGGTCCCTGGATGTCCCTCCATGGAGGGAAGAACAACCTCTGTGAGCTGGGCAGAGAGGCCCCTGCTGGCAGCGGCGCTGGCTTTGCCAGGGCACTGCTGGGTGCCCCCACCCTGAGCACTGCCACCCTTTGCTGCTCAGGGCTGGTTTCCTCTCCAGGGTGCTGCGTTGGGCACATCCTGGAGACAAAATTGGGAAGGAGATTGAAGCTTTCAGGCCCTGCACTGGGGAGATGCCCTCGCATGATGGAAATGCTGCTGCAGAGCCCAGCTCTGTCCCAGCAGTGCCCACGGCCTGTCCCTGCCTGCAGTCCCTGGGCAGTCACACAGCAGGACTGGGACCCAGCTGACAGAGCCCTGAGGCCTGAAACCAACACAGGGGCTCTGCAGGGGAGTGTGGAAGGGAAGGAAGAGGAGTTACGGAGGAGAAGTCCTGGGGCTCCCTGGCAGTGCTCTCCTGCTGGGACTCTTTTCTCCCCCAGCTCTGCCCAGAGGCACCGACCCTGCAGCTCCAGAGAAGTCAGGGAGGAAAGATGTCAGGGAAACAAGACAACACAGGCTTCTTTCTTTTGTTCCAGCACACACATACTGTAGTGCAGCTCCCCGTTTCTACAGTCTCTGGGTCACACTGGAAAGGCAAATACCAAATTAAAAATGGAACAGACAAAGATTTTTGTGTGAACAAATTCACAGCAGCGTAACACCTGTGTCAGCAGCAACAAACACAGGACACAGAGTGGGCATTAATGAGTCACATCAGAGCAGCTCTGCAGGAGAATGAGAGTTTATTGCTGCTGAAAACCGGCCGTGATCCTTTTCCTCAGGGCATCCCTGAGCTCCTGCTTCCTCAGGCTGTAGATGAGGGGGTTCAGGGCTGGAGGCAGCACCGAGTACAGAACTGACACTGCCACATCCAGGGATGGGGAGGAGATGGAGGGGGGCTTCAGGTAGGAAAATATAACAGTGCTGAGGAACAGAGAGAGCATGGCCAGGTGAGGGAGGCACGTGGAAAAGGCTTTGTGCCGGCCCTGCTCAGAGGGGATCTTCAGCACGGCCCTGAAGATCTGCACATAGGAGAAAACAATGAACACAAAACAGCCAAATACCAAACAGACACTGACAGCGATGAGCCCAAGTTCCCTGAGGTAGGATTTGGAGCAGGAGAGCTTGAGGATGTGTGGGATTTCCCAGAAGAAGTGGCCCAGGCCATTGCCCTGGCACAGGGGCAGGGGAAATGTATTGGCCATGTGCATGAGAGTGTAGAGAAAGGCACTGGCCCAGGCAGCTGCTGCCATGTGGGCACAAGCTCTGCTGCCCAGGAGGGCCCCGTAGTGCAGGGCTTTGCAGATGGACACGTAGCGGTCGTAGCACATGATGAGGAGGAGGGAATACTCTGCTGAGATGAAGAACAGAAAGAAAAACACCTGAGCAGCACATGCTGAGTAGGAGAGGTGCCTGGTGCCCAGAGGGAATTGTGCATGGCCTTGGGGACAGTGGTGCAGATGGAGCCCAGGTCGCTGAGGGCCAGGCTGAGCAGGAAGAAGAACACGGGGCTGGGCAGGTGCTGGCCGCAGGCTCCGGCACTGATGATGAGGCCGTTGGCCAGGAGGGCAGCCAGGGAGATGCCCAGGAAGAGGCAGAAGTGCAGGAGCTGCAGCTGCCGCGTGTCTGCCAATGCCAGCAGGAGGAAGTGCCTGATGGAGCTGCTGTTGGACATTTCTGCACTCTGGACTGTTGGAAGAAGGCATTGACAAGCTGGGACAGATTCCCCTGAGTCAATCCTATGCTATTTTCTTAGGAATCCCCTCAAAACAACTTCTCCTCCTGTGACAGAACTTGGCTAAGCTTTTTGATTTCTGAGCTCAGGTTTGTGCTGCTGCCTCATCCTCAGCGTTGCTCTCAGCCTGAACACTGGGGGCCCAGAGGGAAAACAGGGCTCCCTGTGCCCCAGTGCAGTCGGACCTGCTGGTCCCCACACAGGTGCCCTTTGCTCATTTCACCTCCCTCTATTTCCTGGTGATTGTACTTAAAATGGGCTTGAAAAATAAAGTGACTTTTTGAAGGCCCCAATTTCAAAACCATTGCTCTAAACCCTTCTTCCTTTCCCTGTGCAGCTGTGGTTGCTCTGGCTCTCTGCTGCCTGCAGTTGTGCCTCCTGGCAGCTGTTTCTCTGGGTCCAAGGCTTGTCCCTGCCAGTGCTGCCAGAGCCCAGCCCAGCCCTGGGGGCTCAGCTCTGCCCTGCAGAGCCCTCCCAGCACAGGGCACTGCCCAGGGGCATCTCCCTGGCAGCAGGGCCTGAAGGGCAGCTCAGACAAAGGGAGATGCTGCAAGCCAAGGTGCTGCTGGTGCTGTCTGCAGGCAGAGGAGTGTGAGGAGGCACTTCCTGAGGGAGATCTGAGGCAGAGCTGCTGATCCCCAGGGCAGCAGTGCAGGAGTCTCAGTGACACAGACAAACCTGAGAGCCCCTTTCCCTTCCCTTGAGGAGAAAGCTGAGAGCAGCTCTGGCCATGCAGCACCACCTCCCCAGCAGGAGGAGTCTGCCCTGAGGGGGGCCGCTCCTTCCACCTCCAACTCCTCCCCACAGCCCATGGGGAGCTCCCAGGCAGGCTGAGAGCTGCCCCTGGCAGGTGGCAGATGCCCTGGCCTGGCAAAGAGCCCTCAGGGCTGCAGGAGCTGCTCTGCAGGACAGCCCTGGGCACCCCTGGCTCCTGCCCACCTTCAGAGCCTGCAGCCGGCCCTGGCAGCAGGAGCCGTCCTGCCCTGTCCCTCTGACAGTGCCCAGGGCAGCCCCGCTCTGCAGCACATCCTCCCCCAAGGCAGGAACGGCAGCAGAGCCATCCTCACAGCCATGGCAGCCGTGTCATGGGCCAGCTCTAGAGGATCCCTGCAGCCAGAGACTCACTGTGTCCCACGCTGTGAAGGTTTCTCCACGAATGAGTTCAGAGCTGTCCTTCCAGCTGCTTTAGCTAGCTCTCTGCTCACTCCTCCCAGGTACCTGCAGGCAGTGCCCTCAGCCCTGCTGGGCAGGCAGAGGAGCTGCTCCTCAGCAGAGCTGCCTCTTTGAAGCTCTCGCTGGTTGCCAGGAGCTTGAGAGTTCCCTCTGTGCCAGGAGCCCGGCCCAGCTCAGCAGCACAGCAGCAGCACAAGGACTTTAATGACCCTCTCAGGCCTTTGGTGTTGTTCACATCAGACTCAGTCCCTCAGAGCGTCTTCAAAAAACTTCTCAAGAACTCAAAGATTCAAAGTCCAAAGTTTCTTGAACTTTTAATGGGTCCCATCAGGACACGACTCACGTGAAAGTGTCCCCAGGTTCCAGTGAGAGCAGAACTCTGGAGGCAGCGATGGCAGGTGGGGACAAGCAAGGGAAAGGTGTCTCTGGTGCTGAGCAAACCTGGCTGTGTTCCCTGAGTGCAAAGGGCCAAGGCCTGAGCCCCAGCCCCTGGCAAGGCAGATCCTGTCCCTCCCTCAGTGCTCAGGGCTCTTGCCGGGGCACTGGGAAGTGGGGATGGGCAGTGCCCAGGGCAGCACCATGGGGCGGCCCCTGCCAGGCTGCTGGGCAGGGACAAGGAGGCACTGAGGCCCCAGGGCTGCAAGGGTCACTTGTCTCCTGCTGGCCTCAGGGCCAGGGCCAGCAGCCGTGGCCAAAGGGCTGCACAAGTTGGCTCTGTCAGGGCCTTGCAGCTGCTGCCCATCCCTCTGCCCTCTGCAGCCCAGGCTGTGCCACGCTGTCCCTGCCCTGCGCCTCTGTCCCTGCAGGCTGTCCTCATCCCCCCGGCTGCCCCACCTGGCTGGCCCCTTCCTTTGCCGGCAGCTCTGCGTCCTGCCTGCCTCTACCTGGGCACACAAAGCCTTGGGCTGCTCCAGGCTCCTTCTGGGGGACGTGTTGCACCCCAGCCCTGCCTGGGAGGGAAATTCCTTTCTCCTGGTGTCCACTCTGGACCTCCCCAGCTGCCCTGTCACAAAGGCCCCTCGGTTCTTTGGGGCCCAGCAGTGCCACAGTGGCCCCTTGGCTCCATGGAACGCCACAGGGTCACAATGGTTCCCTTGGTGCCACCAGCCCTGCAGGGTCACAACGGCCCCTGGGTTCCACGAGGCCACGCGGGGTCACAGTGGTCTCCAGAGGAAGGGCAGCACCGAGCCCCAGGGTTTCAGGGGCAGATGAGACACAGCCACCAGAGGCCAAGGCCAGCCACATCTGTCTGTCCTGGCAGGTTTGTCTGGGAGCAGCCCTTGGATATTGGGAATTTGGGAGGTGGAATCCCAATTTTGGCCATGGGCACCTTGTTGAGAAGGATGGGTTTATTCCACATGAAAGTAAAGCACAAAGTCCAAGAGTTTAGGAAGAAGATGAGAGGTGGCCACCATGGGTGAGGGCAGCCA
Organism: Aphelocoma coerulescens; assembly: GCF_041296385.1. Classification (NCBI taxonomy): domain Eukaryota; kingdom Metazoa; phylum Chordata; class Aves; order Passeriformes; family Corvidae; genus Aphelocoma; species Aphelocoma coerulescens. The sequence goes on from NW_027183549.1 coordinate 39,837, forward strand.
GACCTGTCTCTCATGGCAGCTTTTGTCTGGGAGCAATCCTTGGATAGACAGAATTTGGGAGGTAGAATTTCAGTTTTGGCCATGGGAGCCTGGATGAGAAGGACGGTTCTTTTCCTTAGGAAGGAAAGCACGAAGCCCCAGGAGCCCCAGGGCTCCTGAGCCAGCCCCTGCTGCCCCGGGAGGGAATTTGGGGAGGGGGCAGAGGGGGTGCGCAGCCCCTGCCGGGGGATGACCCCGGCCCAGCGCCCTTCGTTCAGCACCGAGCTGGGCGTGGGGCCGCAGGAGGAAGAGGCCGATGGGAAGCAGATCCTGCAGGGGAGACAGGGCTTGGGCTCAGGGCAAGGTTCTGCCCTGCACACCTGGCTCAGGTGTGAGCCTGCCCCAGGAAGGGAGCGGGACATTCCCATCCCCACGGATCAGGGCTGGGAGCAGCACTGGGACCAGGGACATGGAAATACTGGGAGCCACTGGGACCGCACTGAGGGGTGAATTATCCCCCCCAGCACCTTTCCAGGCCGCCCTGTGACCTGAGAAATGCTCGCTGGGCCTCAGCCTTGGCCAAGAGCCCCCGGGCTCAGCTGCTCTGAGCTCAGGCGCTGCCGGCTCCCGCAGCCCGCCCAGGGCCGCCCTGCCCGTGCCGGGGCTGTGCTGGAATTCTCTGCTGCTGCTGGGCCACTCGGGGGGTCTGGCCCAGCAGGAAAGGTGACCTTGAGCCAGGAGCTTTCCTTGGCCGCAGCAAAGCCTCAGCATGGAAAGACCTTCCCAGCGCTGTGCCCTGGGCCGGGAGGGATTGTGCCACCAGAGCTGTCCCTCCATTTCTTCTGCCAGGCAGCTCTAGGACATGGAAAGTGGAGAAGCCAGAGCTGCTTCTCAGCTTTTCACAGTCCTCCAGAGGAATCCTGTGTGGGAAGCAGCCTGGGAACAGGGTTGAGGTGCCAGGGCAGGGGAATTCAGAGCCCTTTCCTCCCCCGTGGGCTGAGGCTCTGGCCCTTGCCCTTTGCAATGGCCCTGCAGCTGCCAGAGGGGCCTTTTTGGCTCAGCTGAGAGCAGTCCTGCTGCAAGGCTGTCCTCGAGCTGCTTGGGCTGCACATGTGCCCAGGGAATGCTCATTGCTTGCAGTCTCAGGTGCTGTGCGTGTGCAGGTGTAACTACTGCAGGAGGGAACAGCTCTGCTGGGGGGAGTTCTCTTTTTCTTGGTGGTTTTTCTGTTGAATGAACGTTCCCTGCCAGCTCTTCCCTGCAGAGCTCTGTAGCTGTATGTGCCACTTGTCTGTGGCACTGTGGCTCAGGAGGTGGCCAAGGGGAGCTTGGCCGAGGTGTGGGCAGAGGAATGGCCATCAGGCCAGGCTGGGGGGTCAGCGGCCGGTCAGTTGCGTTGGGTGGCCGCGGCTCTGGACGCTTGTGTGGGAGCGTGTGCAGGGCTGGAAGGCTGGGGCTGCCGCCGCTGTGTCGCAGAGCCGGGAAGGCCGGGGCTGGCCCGGCCCTGGCCCGGCCCCGCCAGTTCTGCCAGCTGCCGGCGGGGACACAAAGGGCAGCTCCGAGCTGCGGCCGCTGCGCTGCGGCCGCACAAACGCAGCGCCCGCAGAGCTCCAGGGCAAGGTGCTGGCCCTGGCTCGGGGCTGGGCCGGGGCCAGCGGCAGAAAATCAACTTGCAGCTCGGGCCCCGCAGCAGGGAGGAGCAGCAATTGCTGGGGGAGAGAGACTCTTGCCAAGGGCCTGCGGGGCCGGGCCCCAGGGAACGGCTTCCCGCTGCCCGAGGGCAGGCTGAGATGGGATGTGGGGCAGCAATGGTTCCCTGGCAGGGCGCTCAGGGCCTGGCACAGGCTGGCCCGAGAAGCTGCGGCTGCCCCCGCATCCCTGCAAGTGTCCCAGGCCGGCTCGGCCATTGGGGCTTCCTGCCCAGGAGGGCTGGGCTGGGCTGGGCTGGGGCTGCTGAGGGCGGGATGGGCTCTGGCTGAGCCAGCTGAAGGCTGCGCATGATGAGGCCGGGGGGACCCCGTTGCTGAGTGGGTTCTGGGGTATCCCACATTCCTGAAGGGATTTTAGGGTATGTCCCATTCCTGAGGCATTTTTGGGGTGCCCCCCAATGCTTAGGGAGGGGTTCTGAGAGGGGGGCTCTGGTGCTTGGAAGGGGGACCTATTGTCAGGGAGCCGGGGAGCCCATTTTGGGAAGGATGCTGCTGTTTCTGGCAATGTTGAGAGGTTCTGAATGGGCTGTGGGGCCCTGGCTCTCATTTTGGGACTTGAGGTGAGCCCATGGGCACAGCAAGGGCTGAGGAGAGGTTCCAAGCTCCCATTTGGGATGGAGGGATTGAGCGGGTGCCTCCAATAAACTCAATCCCAGCCCCAATGTGTCGATGGCAGCCCCAAATGGCTCGATCCGTCAGCCCCAAGGCCTGGCTGTGGGGAGTCAGGAGCCACAGAAGGGGAATTGGTGTCCAGGAGGGATGGGATGGGATGGGATGGGATGGGATGGGATGGGATGGGATGGGATGGGATGGGATGGGATGGGATGGGATGGGATGGGATGGGATGGGATGGGGGTTGCATCATGGGGGTGGGATGAAGTTTGGGATTGATGGGGTGGTTTGAACACTTGGAGTGGGGCACTCCAGGGAGGAAAACCAGGAGCTGCTTTTGGGGAGGCACCTGCTGCTTTTTGACAATTTTAGGGCCTCTAAGTGGCTTCTGGGAGGTTGCAGTGAATTTGGGGAAAGTGCCATAAACCCCCCGCAATTTGGGGGGCTGAGGTGAAATCCCCACATTTTGGGAGGGTGAGAGGACCCTAATTGGGAGGGGATCCTGCTGCTTTGCACCCCTTCAATGGGGTGAGAAGTGGCTTGTGAGGGACGGAAGGAAGGAAGGAAGGAAGGAAGGAAGGAAGGAAGGAAGGAAGGAAGGAAGGAAGGAAGGAAGGAAGGAAGGAAGGAAGGAAGGAAGGAAGGAAGGAAGGAAGGAAGGAAGGAAGGAAGGAAGGAAAACAATGCAAGTACTGAATGAAACAAAAAAAAGATAAATAACTGAGTTCTCTTTTAAAAAATATCAATTCCCTCTGAATCCAAAGTTGCAGAAGACTTTTCTTTCCACATTTGGGTTTTGTTTTTATCTCTCATACTTTTTCTGGTTCTTTTCTTTTTTCTCTTGTTTTTAATAGATAAGACCTGCTAGGAAAGGAATGCAGAGCAAAATGAGACCCATTTCTGGCAGGCAATGAAAGTGTCGGCTCCTGGTCTGGTTGCTTTTGTGTGGATCCCTCATCTCTGTGGCACGGGGGGAATAGCAGTGCTGGGAGCCAGCAGCGGGCTCAGGAGCATCCCGCTCTGTCAGCTCTGAGCAGGTGGCACATGTCCTGCTCTCCTGCTGCCCTCCAAAGCACAGAATCCATGGGCAAGTTTAGGCCCAGCTCTGGGCACAGCCAGCATGGCCTGGGCACGGGAACGGGGGCCAAAGCGGGCGGGATCCTTCTGCAGCTGCCTGGTGGTTTCTGGTTTCTGTGCCCAGAGTGCCAGGATGTTCTTAAGAGGTGCTTGTCCATGCAGCCCTTGGACAGGCCGTCCTTGGAAGAGCTCTTCAGTGCTCCTTGGCTGCAGGGTGTTCATGTGCCCTAGAGGATGGCAGGGACCCACGGGCACAGTGTGATCCAGGGGCCTGGCAGGTAACAGCCCCACACAGCTCTTGGCAATCAGTGGCAAAGCAAAGCAGACTATTTTGTCCTGTCTGTAGCTCTGAGCAGGGAGCATCAGAAGGGAACACGCAGCTCTTGGGCTGCAGCTGAGCTGGAGGCCTGCTCTGGCAAGCACTGGTGGCCACCATCCCCCCTGGTTTTGTTTGTCTGGTTCATTGATGGCTGGGGCCCTGGGCAGAACCCTGAGAGCCTGGTGTGGCCCCAGGGAAGGAGAAGGAGCCCCTGGAGAAGCTGTACCAGGTGGGGCTGCTGCTGCTGGAGCCACCAAGGACGAGCTCAAGGACGACAACCTCTTCCTGGAGCTGGCCAGTGGCAGCTGAAGATGATGGACTTTGATTCTGGCACCTTCTCCAAAGACACGCTCCACGGCCAGTGTGCAGGTGAGTCCAGAGCCAGGGGGATGCTCCCAGAGCTGGGCATGGCACGGCCTGGCCGGGCACCCAAAGGTTCCCCCTTTGCTGGGGCGGCTGCAGGGAATTCTTCAGTGGCTGCCAAACTGCTTTTGGGCTCTGGGCAGCTGCTGAGGAGGTGGCTGTGCCATGGCTGGCTGCAGGCTGGGCACATGTCCTGCCCTCCTGCTCTGCTCCCAAAGGCAGCAATGCTGGGCAGCTTTGGGCCCTGCTCTGAGCACAGCCAGCACGGCCTGGGCACTGCGGGCGGCTGGGACAAGGCCGTGAAATCCAACATCTGGCCTTGTTTGGGGCTGTATGGTCAAAGTCAGCTCCCTTGGCTCCTCCTTGAGCCCTGGCCAGGCTTAGGAGGAAGCCAAGAGGAGGATGAAAGCAGATGTTCCTGCACTAGAAGTGCTGTCAGTTTGTTTCTCCAGCACTGTCAAAGCTGGGCCCTCTCCCAGCGGGGTTGGAGCCTCAGCTGTGGCTGGAGGCAGCTGCAGGAATTCCCAGTGTCCGGGAGTGGCTCTCCAGTCCTTGGCTGGGACAGCTTCCCCCAGCTGATGGGTGGCTCTGGGTGATGGTAAAGTCTGAGGGTCACTGGGGCTGGATCTTGGTTAATCACTGCAGGCAATCTTTGGCACTGATGACTGGGGGCATTGCTGAGCTGTTCCTGCTGTGATTCTTTGCTAATGATTATGTGCTTTGCTGAGCTTATGCTTTTGTAATTCTTTGCAGATTTGCATTTTATAAATTGCACAATCCCTTCAGTAGGGTCTGTGTCTTTGGTGCTGACCCTGCCCACCAGCAAAACAGGGCCCCATCCTGCCTGAGTGTTACCTGGGAAGACAAAAACCCTCACTCCAAATGTCCCCCCCTTCCTCCTTGTTCCCCCCACTTTATACACTGGCCATGATGTCCTGTGGTCTGGGATATCCCTGGGGTCAGTTGGGGTCACCTGTCCTGGCTGTGACCCCTGCCAAGCTCCCCCTCACCCCCAACCCCTCCCCAGCGTGGCCGGACGAGGGGCAGGAAAGGCCTTGGCTCTGTGCAAGCTCAGCAAGAACAAAACCATCTCCGTGTGAGCAACGCTGTGCTCAGCACAGAGCCAAACACAGCCCCAGAGAAAGGCCTGGCAAGGAAATTCCCTCTGCCCCAGCCCACAGCAGCACCCCATGGCCATCCACCATCACCACGGCTCCACGGGTTCCTTTCCTTGGCCCCGGCCCTGGCCACGGGACCTTGGGCTGGTGGCCATGGCAGCCGACTGTGGCCCAGGGCTCAGTGCCCGTGTCCATGGCAGCAGTGCCCAGCCACGGGCCCTGAGTGCAGGTGACCGTGCCAATCCCCATGGCAGCGGGGCCAAGCGTTGGTGTCCATGGCACCAAAGTGAGGAACGGGTCCCTGTGGCCGCTGCCGTGGCATCAGCGAGTGTCAGTGCAATTGTAGCTGGCACCAGCCCCGGCACCGCTCTGTCCTGAGGGCTGCCATGGCAGCCGAGGGCAGCCACAGGTCTGCGGGCAAGTGGCCACGGACCCTGAGTGCAGCAATGGGTCCTGGGGGGGTTTCCAAGGGAACTGGAACTGATGAGGGTTGCCATGGCATCCAACCCCCTGGGATGTCACACAGCCACCCTGGGATGTCCCACAGCCAACCTGGGATGTCAAAACTCATTCTGTGATGTCACATAGCCACCCTGTGATGTCATAGACACCCTGTGATGTCATAGACACTCTGTGATGTCATGCCACCCATCTGTGATGTCACAGTCCTCTCTGTGATATCACTGTGATAGCTCTGTGATGTCACAGCAGACTCTATGATGTCATACAGCTCCCCTGTGATGTCACACAACCACTCTGTGATGTCACACAAGCACCCTGTGATGTCACAGTCCTATCTGTGATGTCACAACTCTGCACTGTGATGTCACACCAGCACCCTGTGATGTCACAGCCATCTCTGTGATGTCATAGTCTGCCCTGTGATGTCAGAGCCCAATCTGTGATGTCACAGCCAACTCTATGATGTCACAGCACCACTCTCTGATGTCACAGAGCTGCTCCATGATGTCGCCGTAGACTCTATGATGTCATACAGCCACCCTGTGATGTCACACAGCCCCTTTCTGACATCACAGCTGCTCTGTGGCTCTGTGACACAGGCACAGAGGTGTTACCAAAACTTCAGGGAAACAAAACCTCCTCAGCATCAGCGCAGCACGAAGCAGCAGCATTCTTTATTGGGCCGGATGCACGAGGGGAGAGCCCCTCCCAAAGTCATGTGTGCCGAGGTCAGGAATGTTCCTGTTTGCAGACTGTGTTTCACAGACTCATTCCCAGACTGTCCCACAATAAACACACACACGACAATCATTTCCCCAAAATCATTGCATATTTCCCCCACCCCTTTGCACATCCGTTCTTCTGCCCTGGGGCTCTCTTTGGGGGTCCCTGGTGGTCGGTGACCCCAAAGCCAGCCCTGACTGCCCAGTGAACTGGTGAAAGTTGGCACACCTGGGCTGGTTGCTGCCTACAGAATCAGCCTTGTGCGGTTCCATGGCCAGTGGCTTTTGGAGAAGAAGCATTGTATGAACCCACCAGGTGCAAACGGTTTTTCATCTGGTAAATTTCCCCCCTTGGAGGGTTGGGAAGCTTCTCTTCCCTTCAAGCCTTCGTAAGCCTCACTCTGCTCCTTTACTCACATCCCACGAGTTCCTCAGCTGCTTTCACAACCATGTTCTTTACACAGCTCAAAGCAAGTGTCACAAGCACAAGTATTGCTGGGATCCCAGTTAGACTTTGCAAAAGTCAGGCCAACCATCAGTCAGAGAAAATCCAAGTCCTTGAAATATTTTATCCAGTTACTGTCTAATCCTCCCCTTAATTCCCTGCTGGATGCAGCAACTGATTTTATCCTCTCTACCCGATCATCCAATCCAGCATCACATTTGGAATGTGCACACAACAAGTGTTGCTGTTTCAGTTCAAGAATCCACATACTCCCTGTCCATGTAACAGCAATAGGGCTAAAGCCAATCTGCTCTGTAAAGTCATTTTAGCTGTGGCTGGCAATTGTTCCTTTATTTCAGCAAGCCCCAAAGGAGCTGCATTCACTCAGGTTTCCATCTGCAGAGCCCAATGGTGTGTGGCTGCTCTGTTCCTAAAGGCAGATCTTTGCGGAGCAGAGATGAATTCTAAAATCCATCCCGCTGTAGTTCCCGCACTGGGATGTTTCCAAGTTCCATCCCCTTTAACCTTTCCCCACAGTTGGGTTCCCGGTGGTGACTCCTTGCACGAGGGACGGAACGTTAATACCCCCAGTGTCCATGGTGCTCCTGATTCTCCCAGGGCCAAACGTGTGCTCCAAATTCCATCACTTCCCACCCATCCTGGGGCTCCTAAGGATCTGACCGCATCCTGCTGACACTCTGTGCCTCTCCAAGGCTTGCTGTTTGTTGGCTGAGCCCAGGTGTCACTGAGAAAGGCAGAATCATTTCTACAAACACAGCCTAGCCTCAGAGCCTGGGCCACAGCCAGGAGCTGCTGCACCTCAGGATTCCAAACAGCTCAAGTGTCTGTCCCAGGGCAATCCCACTTTTCCTTTGTCCTGGGATCCTTTGGCCTTGACCTTGTTAAATCAGGATATTTTATACCCACCTGTAAGGGGTCCCGTGGAAGGCCTGGGCTCCCTTCCCAGCCCAGACACCCCTGAACTGGCTGGAAACATTCCCATTGTCCTGTCTGAGGGTGATTCCATACTGCTGGAATTTGGCAGCTCCAGGGGCTATCAGTGCAATCTGTCAGCTGATCAATATTTCCTGAGGTAATTTCCAGATCCAGTTTGGAAATGTTACAATTCTCAGCAGTATCGTTCTTATGTGTCCATGGTAAGGAATATTCTCCTTCCATCCCTGTCCAGGTGCCCTGGGTGCTATTTCCTTCCACAAGTGTTCCCAGATTTTTGTCAAATTGCTGACTGAAGCTCCCCACGGAACTGGATTTTCTGCACAGGTTGGTGTTGGCAAACAAGCTGTTACAGGGGTCACATTCTGTCATCTGCCAACATCTTGCACTGACTTTGAAAACCGCATTTCCCTTCCCAGAAGTCAGGAACATCGTTTCTATTTTTATTATAGTTACACAATAATTGATCATCTAGATCCAATAAAGAGTATCCCCTTAGAAAATCCTATTCAATACCTAAAACAATAGGATTGATGTAAAACCCCAAACTCCATGGTGTCAGACAGTCTTGTTTCTGCTGTGTTTAATGTGTGCTTGCTGGTTTTACCCGCATGTGATGAACCCTGAGTTTGATTCCTTCTACCTTGAGTGCAGGGTAGGTTACCAGGAGGACTTGAGATGGTCCCTTCCACTTTGGCTGGATTGTTCCAAAATTCCAGGTTCTGATGTACACCGCATCTCCTGGTTGGAAAGGATGTACAGGCGAGTCCAGCCCCAATGATCTGTTGAGAACCATGCACCTTTTAAGGCTTACAAGAGTTAGTCCCAGTGCTATTAAATATTCATTGCAGCAAAACTTCTGAGACTTCCCTTGTCTTGTTGGTGCCACATGGGAAAGCTTCTGGCCATCCAGAAAAAGGATCCACCAATACCAAAATGTGCCAGTCCCCCTTCTGTCTGGGCAGTTCTGCAAAATCAGTTGGCCAAAATCACCTGGTGATTCCCATGTAACGAGCCCTGGAGGCAGCCTTCTTCCTTCAAAACCAATCCCATCTTTCTCAACAACTGATCTATTATTTTTTGCCATTTTTGTGCTTACTAGATGCCTTTGTAAACTGGCCACCATATTCTCCATTTCCTAATGTGTTTCCTGATGTTTTAGTTCCATTATACATTAATTGTGGAGCTCCAATTACCTGCCCACACGGGGTTACCAATCACCTGCTGGGATTTTCCGTAGCTGCTGCTGATGGGGCTGACTGCCTGTCCTGATCACTGGAATCTGGCTTTTGTTGCAGAACATTCAAGTTTTTGCTAGGTATTAGTGCAAGGAGAGCTTTTTCAGCACCCTCTTGAGCTGTTTGGTCAGCCAATGGAGTCCCTGGATTAACTGGGGAGTCTCCAAACCCATGGGCTTTACAAGGGCATCAGGGCCACTTCTTTTGGTTTTGGCACACTCTGCAGTAGGTGACTGATTTCTTTTTGTACTCACTGGAGACCTCTGTGCCCTTTCCTTCCATGTGGCTCCCTGGGCGTCTATTATTCCAAACCCAGAGTTCAAATCAGTCCATATGTTCACCTTTTTTCCTTCAGTGATTTCTAGGAAAGGTCATTCATTCTGCTTTTTGTGCTGATGTGTTCAAAGCTAAAGCCTGGGCTTCTATGACCTGGGTTGAGGTTCCCACTGCACACCCAGCTGCCCGTTTTCCATCCGTACCATGCTGCTCCCACCAGGGTGCAGGTCCAGTGCTGGCTCCTGGATGGGATTGCTCTCGAGGTCCCAGAGTCTGCCAGAACACACTTGTTCCATGGATCCCAGGCAGCCATAGCACAAAGATTCCAACCCTTCTCTTAGAAGGGACTTGAACACTTCCCTGTTCCAACCTTGGGTACCTTGAACCAAACCCTGCAAAGCTTTTGCTGCACCTTACAGGCAGGTCAACAGTTTACACTGGGAAAGGAAAAGGTGCCTTTATCTTACCAGGGGTCTTTCTCTGATTTCCTTTGGAGCAGGGATCAAGGGTTCTTCCCAGAATCCTTCAGTGCTGCCTGCAGGTCCTGCCATCCCTCAGATCTGTTGAAATTCAAGAGGATGAGGCCACGGGGTGTCCCAATGGTGCCTTGGTTCCATGGGCCCCACAGTGTAACCATGGTGTCCTTGGTTCTGCAGTGTCACAATGGACCCTTCATTCCATGAGGCCCCACAGTGTGGCAATGGTCCCTTGAGTCCATGAGGCCCCACAAGGTCACAATGGTCCCTTGGTTCCATGGCCCCGCACTCTCACAATGCTCTCCTTGGCTGCACAAGGTCCCGTAGTGGCACAAGGGTCTCCTTGGTGCAGAGACCAGGGCAGAAGGGTTCCACAAGGCCCCAGAGTGTCACAAGGATCTCCTTGGATCTACAGTGTCAGAACTGACCCTTGGTTACACGAGATCCTCCTGTGTCCCAAGGGCTCGTTGGTTCCACAGGGCCTGATTCTCTAACACTTCAGAGATGGTGTAGGACAGTTTCTATTTTCCCGCAGTTTGGTGACGAAAGGAGCACGCTGGGCAGAGCACGGAGATGCTGCTGCTGTCTGCTCAGGGGAAAGGGTCCAACAAGGCTGAGGGGCTGGGAGGCTGCTGGAAGGGCCGTGCCCCACATGGTACAGCTTTCCTGGGAGGCAGGGAACAGCAGGAGAGACACGCACTGCCCCACAGAGCAGCTGGGCAGGGGGACACTGGGCATGAGGAGGAGGAAATGTCCCTCCCAGGGCAGCGTGGGGGCAGAAGCACCCAGAGGGAGGATGAGCTCAGGGCATGTGTGTGTGCCCAAGGCACAGAGGGTGAGGCTGGGCACAGCTCAGGCCAGGGCTGGAGGTGGCAGGGCAGAGCTGGTGGTGGGGCAGTGAGATGGGAGTGTGCAGCCTGCAGGGACACAGCAGCAGCGGTGGGACAGCGCAGGACAAGCTGTGCTGGACATGGCCAAGGGCCCTGGCAGGGCTGGCAGTGTCCAGGAGAAGCCAAGACTTGGTGCCCAGGGTCATGGCAGCGTATCTTCCACCAAGGGCTTAGAGGACACACCTTGTCCTCAGGCCCTGGGGCCTCCTGGGAATAGCCCCAGAAAGTCTGGGCACTGTCAGCCCCCTGTCCTGCCCTCAGCATTCCCCCACATCCCAGCAGCCTCATTTGGGAATGGCTCTGCTCCAGGATGGCATGCTGCAGAGAATGCAGGTAGATTTTGTGCTCACTCCTGGCATGCAGCTGGACAATAAAGCCTGATCCAGCCCCCCCTCAGCATATGTCTGGCTCTGGCATTGGGGCGGGGCAACTTTGGGAGCAGCCCCAGCCCTGCTCCTGCTCCCGGCTGGGCACCCAGCTGCTGGGACACAGGTGTGTCCTGATGCCACCGTCTACTCCTTTGAGAAGGGGAGGACAGAGTGCATCAGGGAGTTTGGTGTGGCTTACATGCGGCAAGGAGAAGGTGCAGCCCCGAACTGGCTTTCACTTCTAGAACCTTTTGCTATTGCGGGAGCAGCTGCTGGAGCTTTTCAACCGAGCTGCAAGAGTGAAAAGTGTGATGGCATGTCTATCTGAGAAGGAAGGTTCGGTGCCGCAGCCTGTTGTGCACAATTTATATGCTGATAAGAGAAGGGGGTGCTTTTGCAACGTTTTCCTTCCTGACACTTCTGTCTCTGTGAGCTTTAGCTGCTTGGACTCAGGGATACCGAAGGTGTGTGAAAGTGACTGGGATGCGAGAATCATGTTGCACAGGGAACAGGGAAGGTCAGCAAATGTTTCCTGTCCTGGCACATCTCTCAGTCTGAACTGCAGCTGCAGATGCTTCACTTCCGCCAAGGACTCTGCCACCTTGAGAGAAGGATGTGCTCTATGGAGTTGAGAAAGAAAGTGCGTCTCACTAGCTTCTTTCCTCTACTTCATAGACAGCAAAGGGGCTATGAAAGGCAGCACTGGCTTTTTGTTCTAGGACTTCTTCTTTACAAGCAGCTGCTGGATGTTTGGAAGGGGGTTTGGGATATGCAAAAATGAGAGGCTAAGATGGTAAGAGGGTAAGATGGAAGTCATCTGGCAAAAGCAGAGCTCACAAAAGGGCCAGCTGAGAAAGCTCTTGCTGCCTACAACTTCAACTGCACCCCTCAAAGCAGCAGCACACACGCTGCTCTCGGCACTTTCCTTCTCAGCTCTACGCACCATCCTAAGCCTTGCCTCTCCCACACTCAGGATCCAAAGACAACGGCACCAGGGACTGCTCACACACTAAAGGCACCAGGACAAAAGGCTCACCAGCTTGGCCTTTGCATTCCCGCTGACAGCTCCACAGCTTGAACCCAGAGAACTGCCTGCTGCCAACAGCCTTTCCAATCACTCTGAGCACCTCATGACAAGGAGCTGCAGCGTGTGGGGAATGAATCTCCAGCAGCCTCCTGCCCCAGGCTGTCCCCCGGGAGCAGCCCTGCTCCAGGCCGTGACTGCCACCTGCACAGCCAAAGGACCCAGAGCCGGTGTTACACACCACGGCTGTGCCTGGCACAGAGACACCAGTGGCCACAAAAGTGGCCATGGCACTGTCCACACACAGTCCCTGCTGCTGCTCCCCCAGCCGCTGGCACCAACTCCCAGCCACCCACTCCTAAAGCCACGGGGCCCACTGGGACACTGCGGGGGCTCGTGGAAGCCAGCGGCCATTGTGACACAGCGGGGCTGCACAGAGCCCACGGTGCTTTGTGACCCGTGGCTCCCAGGAGAGCCTTTGTGATGCTGGGGAACTACAAGGAAGCCTGGCTCCTCTGTGACACCACCACAGAAGCTCAGGGGAGCCCTGGAGACCGTGCTGATGCTATTGAACCTGATGCAACCCTGCCTCCTCTGTGACACCACAGAACCTCTGGGAGCCCTGGAGACCGTGCTGATGCTATGGAACCTGATGCAACCCTGCCTCCTCTGTGACACCACAGAACCTCTGGGAGCCCTGGAGACCGTGCTGATGCTATGGAACCTGATGCAACCCTGCCTCCACTGTGACACCACAGAAGCTCAGGGAGCCCTGGAGACTGTGGTGATGCTATGGAACCTGATGCAACCCTGCCTCCACTGTGACACCACAGAACCTCTGGGAGCCCTGGAGACCGTGCTGATGCTATGGAACCTGATGCAACCCTGCCTCCACTGTGACACCACAGAAGCTCGGGGAGCTCTGCAGACCGTGGGGATGCTGGCGAAGCTGACGGAACCCTGGGCACCACAGTGACGCTATGGAACCTGGTGGAACCGAGGGGCCACAGTGACACTGTGGGGCCTTTTGGAAGCAACAGGACCCTGGTGGGAAGCCACGGGATGATTAATCCTGCACGAACCTGCTCCAGGTGGGCTCCTCTCTCCCGGCTTCCACAGGTGCTGCTAGGATCCCACTCCGGCACTGGCTTGGCACGGGCTCACGGCTTCCTTTGGCAATGGCTCTGCTCCAGGATGGCATGCTGCAGAGAATGCAGGTAGATTTTGTGCTCACTCCTGGCATGCAGCTGGACAATAAAGCCTGATCCAGCCCCCCCTCAGCATATGTCCGGCTCTGGCATTGGGGCGGGGCAACTTTGGGAGCAGCCCCAGCCCTGCTCCTGCTCCCGGCTGGGCACCCAGCTGCTGGGACACAGGTGTGTCCTGATGCCACCGTCTACTCCTTTGAGAAGGGGAGGACAGAGTGCATCAGGGAGTTTGGTGTGGCTTACATGCGGCAAGGAGAAGGTGCAGCCCCAAACTGGCTTTCACTTCTAGAACCTTTTGCTATTGCGGGAGCAGCTGCTGGAGCTTTTCAACCGAGCTGCAAGAGTGAAAAGTGTGATGGCATGTCTATCTGAGAAGGAAGGTTCGGTGCCGCAGCCTGTTGTGCACAATTTATATGCTGATAACAGAAGGGGGTGCTTTTGCAACGTTTTCCTTCCTGACACTTCTGTCTCTGTGAGCTTTAGCTGCTTGGACTCAGGGATACCGAAGGTATGTGAAAGTGACTGGGATGCGAGAATCATGTTGCACAGGGAACAGGGAAGGTCAGCAAATGTTTCCTGTCCTGGCACATCTCTCAGTCTGAACTGCAGCTGCAGATGCTTCACTTCCGCCAAGGACTCTGCCACCTTGAGAGAAGGATGCGCTCTATGGAGTTGAGAAAGAAAGTGCGTCTCACTAGCTTCTTTCCTCTACTTCATAGACAGCAAAGGGGCTATGAAAGGCAGCACTGGCTTTTTGTTCTAGGACTTCTTCTTTACAAGCAGCTGCTGGATGTTTGGAAGGGGGTTTGGGATATGCAAAAATGAGAGGCTAAGATGGTAAGAGGGTAAGATGGAAGTCATCTGGCAAAAGCAGAGCTCACAAAAGGGCCAGCTGAGAAAGCTCTTGCTGCCTACAACTTCAACTGCACCCCTCAAAGCAGCAGCACACACGCTGCTCTCGGCACTTTCCTTCTCAGCTCTACGCACCATCCTAAGCCTTGCCTCTCCCACACTCAGGATCCAAAGACAACGGCACCAGGGACTGCTCACACACTAAAGGCACCAGGACAAAAGGCTCAGCAGCTTGGCCTTTGCATTCCCGCTGACAGCTCCACAGCTTGAACCCAGAGAACTGCCTGCTGCCAACAGCCTTTCCAATCACTCTGAGCACCTCATGACAAGGAGTGTGGGGAATGAATCTCCAGCAGCCTCCTGCCCCAGGCTGTCCCCGGGAGCAGCCCTGCTCCAGGCCGTGACTGCCACCTGCACAGCCAAAGGACCCAGAGCCGGTGTTACACACCACGGCTGTGCCTGGCACAGAGACACCAGTGGCCACACAAGTGGCCATGGCACTGTCCACACACAGTCCCTGCTGCTGCTCCCCCAGCCGCTGGCACCAACTCCCAGCCACCCACTCCTAAAGCCACGGGGCCCACTGGGACACTGCGGGGGCTCGTGGAAGCCAGCGGCCATTGTGACACAGCGGGGCTGCACAGAGCCCACGGTGCTTTGTGACCCGTGGCTCCCAGGAGAGCCTTTGTGATGCTGGGGAACTACAAGGAAGCCTGGCTCCTCTGTGACACCACCACAGAAGCTCAGGGGAGCCCTGGAGACCGTGCTGATGCTATTGAACCTGATGCAACCCTGCCTCCTCTGTGACACCACAGAAGCTATTGGAGCCCTGGAGACCGTGCTGATGCTATGGAACCTGATGCAACCCTGCCTCCTCTGTGACACCACAGAACCTCTGGGAGCCCTGGAGACCGTGCTGATGCTATGGAACCTGATGCAACCCTGCCTCCACTGTGACACCACAGAAGCTCAGGGAGCCCTGGAGACTGTGGTGATGCTATGGAACCTGATGCAACCCTGCCTCCACTGTGACACCACAGAACCTCTGGGAGCCCTGGAGACCGTGCTGATGCTATGGAACCTGAAGCAACCCTGCCTCCACTGTGACACCACAGAAGCTCGGGGAGCTCTGCAGACCGTGGGGATGCTGGCGAAGCTGACGGAACCCTGGGCACCACAGTGACGCTATGGAACCTGGTGGAACCGAGGGGCCACAGTGACACTGTGGGGCCTTTTGGAAGCAACAGGACCCTGGTGGGAAGCCACGGGATGATTAATCCTGCACGAACCTGCTCCAGGTGGGCTCCTCTCTCCCGGCTTCCACAGGTGCTGCTAGGATCCCACTCCGGCACTGGCTTGGCACGGGCTCACGGCTTCCTTTGGCAATGGCTCTGCTCCAGGATGGCATGCTGCAGAGAATGCAGGTAGATTTTGTGCTCACTCCTGGCATGCAGCTGGACAATAAAGCCTGATCCAGCCCCCCCTCAGCATATGTCCGGCTCTGGCATTGGGGCGGGGCAACTTTGGGAGCAGCCCCAGCCCTGCTCCTGCTCCCGGCTGGGCACCCAGCTGCTGGGACACAGGTGTGTCCTGATGCCACCGTCTACTCCTTTGAGAAGGGGAGGACAGAGTGCATCAGGGAGTTTGGTGTGGCTTACATGCGGCAAGGAGAAGGTGCAGCCCCAAACTGGCTTTCACTTCTAGAACCTTTTGCTATTGCGGGAGCAGCTGCTGGAGCTTTTCAACCGAGCTGCAAGAGTGAAAAGTGTGATGGCATGTCTATCTGAGAAGGAAGGTTCGGTGCCGCAGCCTGTTGTGCACAATTTATATGCTGATAAGAGAAGGGGGTGCTTTTGGAACGTTTTCCTTCCTGACACTTCTGTCTCTGTGAGCTTTAGCTGCTTGGACTCAGGGATACCGAAGGTATGTGAAAGTGACTGGGATGCGAGAATCATGTTGCACAGGGAACAGGGAAGGTCAGCAAATGTTTCCTGTCCTGGCACATCTCTCAGTCTGAACTGCAGCTGCAGATGCTTCACTTCCGCCAAGGACTCTGCCACCTTGAGAGAAGGATGCGCTCTATGGAGTTGAGAAAGAAAGTGCGTCTCACTAGCTTCTTTCCTCTACTTCATAGACAGCAAAGGGGCTATGAAAGGCAGCACTGGCTTTTTGTTCTAGGACTTCTTCTTTACAAGCAGCTGCTGGATGTTTGGAAGGGGGTTTGGGATATGCAAAAATGAGAGGCTAAGATGGTAAGAGGGTAAGATGGAAGTCATCTGGCAAAAGCAGAGCTCACAAAAGGGCCAGCTGAGAAAGCTCTTGCTGCCTACAACTTCAACTGCACCCCTCAAAGCAGCAGCACACATGCTGCTCTCGGCACTTTCCTTCTCAGCTCTACGCACCATCCTAAGCCTTGCCTCTCCCACACTCAGGATCCAAAGACAACGGCACCAGGGACTGCTCACACACTAAAGGCACCAGGACAAAAGGCTCACCAGCTTGGCCTTTGCATTCCCGCTGACACCTCCACAGCTTGAACCCAGAGAACTGCCTGCTGCCAACAGCCTTTCCAATCACTCTGAGCACCTCATGACAAGGAGTGTGGGGAATGAATCTCCAGCAGCCTCCTGCCCCAGGCTGTCCCCCGGGAGCAGCCCTGCTCCAGGCCGTGACTGCCACCTGCACAGCCAAAGGACCCAGAGCCGGTGTTACACACCACGGCTGTGCCTGGCACAGAGACACCAGTGGCCACACAAGTGGCCATGGCACTGTCCACACACAGTCCCTGCTGCTGCTCCCCCAGCCGCTGGCACCAACTCCCAGCCACCCACTCCTAAAGCCACGGGGCCCACTGGGACACTGCGGGGGCTCGTGGAAGCCAGCGGCCATTGTGACACAGCGGGGCTGCACAGAGCCCACGGTGCTTTGTGACCCGTGGCTCCCAGGAGAGCCTTTGTGATGCTGGGGAACTACAAGGAAGCCTGGCTCCTCTGTGACACCACCACAGAAGCTCAGGGGAGCCCTGGAGACCGTGGTGATGCTATGGAACCTGATGCAACCCTGCCTCCACTGTGACACCACAGAAGCTCTGGGAGCCCTGGAGACCGTGCTGATGCTATGGAACCTGATGCAACCCTGCCTCCACTGTGACACCACAGAAGCTCGGGGAGCTCTGCAGACCGTGGGGATGCTGGCGAAGCTGACGGAACCCTGGGCACCACAGTGACGCTATGGAACCTGGTGGAACCGAGGGGCCACAGTGACACTGTGGGGCCTTTTGGAAGCAACAGGACCCTGGTGGGAAGCCACGGGATGATTAATCCTGCACGAACCTGCTCCAGGTGGGCTCCTCTCTCCCGGCTTCCACAGGTGCTGCTAGGATCCCACTCCGGCACTGGCTTGGCACGGGCTGACGGCTTCCTTTGGCAATGGCTCTGCTCCAGGATGGCATGCTGCAGAGAATGCAGGTAGATTTTGTGCTCACTCCTGGCATGCAGCTGGACAATAAAGCCTGATCCAGCCCCCCCTCAGCATATGTCCGGCTCTGGCATTGGGGCGGGGCAACTTTGGGAGCAGCCCCAGCCCTGCTCCTGCTCCCGGCTGGGCACCCAGCTGCTGGGACACAGGTGTGTCCTGATGCCACCGTCTACTCCTTTGAGAAGGGGAGGACAGAGTGCATCAGGGAGTTTGGTGTGGCTTACATGCGGCAAGGAGAAGGTGCAGCCCCAAACTGGCTTTCACTTCTAGAACCTTTTGCTATTGCGGGAGCAGCTGCTGGAGCTTTTCAACCGAGCTGCAAGAGTGAAAAGTGTGATGGCATGTCTATCTGAGAAGGAAGGTTCGGTGCCGCAGCCTGTTGTGCACAATTTATATGCTGATAAGAGAAGGGGGTGCTTTTGGAACGTTTTCCTTCCTGACACTTCTGTCTCTGTGAGCTTTAGCTGCTTGGACTCAGGGATACCGAAGGTATGTGAAAGTGACTGGGATGCGAGAATCATGTTGCACAGGGAACAGGGAAGGTCAGCAAATGTTTCCTGTCCTGGCACATCTCTCAGTCTGAACTGCAGCTGCAGATGCTTCACTTCCGCCAAGGACTCTGCCACCTTGAGAGAAGGATGCGCTCTATGGAGTTGAGAAAGAAAGTGCGTCTCACTAGCTTCTTTCCTCTACTTCATAGACAGCAAAGGGGCTATGAAAGGCAGCACTGGCTTTTTGTTCTAGGACTTCTTCTTTACAAGCAGCTGCTGGATGTTTGGAAGGGGGTTTGGGATATGCAAAAATGAGAGGCTAAGATGGTAAGAGGGTAAGATGGAAGTCATCTGGCAAAAGCAGAGCTCACAAAAGGGCCAGCTGAGAAAGCTCTTGCTGCCTACAACTTCAACTGCACCCCTCAAAGCAGCAGCACACACGCTGCTCTCGGCACTTTCCTTCTCAGCTCTACGCACCATCCTAAGCCTTGCCTCTCCCACACTCAGGATCCAAAGACAACGGCACCAGGGACTGCTCACACACTAAAGGCACCAGGACAAAAGGCTCACCAGCTTGGCCTTTGCATTCCCGCTGACAGCTCCACAGCTTGAACCCAGAGAACTGCCTGCTGCCAACAGCCTTTCCAATCACTCTGAGCACCTCATGACAAGGAGTGTGGGGAATGAATCTCCAGCAGCCTCCTGCCCCAGGCTGTCCCCCGGGAGCAGCCCTGCTCCAGGCCGTGACTGCCACCTGCACAGCCAAAGGACCCAGAGCCGGTGTTACACACCACGGCTGTGCCTGGCACAGAGACACCAGTGGCCACACAAGTGGCCATGGCACTGTCCACACACAGTCCCTGCTGCTGCTCCCCCAGCCGCTGGCACCAACTCCCAGCCACCCACTCCTAAAGCTACGGGGCCCACTGGGACACTGCGGGGGCTCGTGGAAGCCAGCGGCCATTGTGACACAGCGGGGCTGCACAGAGCCCACGGTGCTTTGTGACCCGTGGCTCCCAGGAGAGCCTTTGTGATGCTGGGGAACTACAAGGAAGCCTGGCTCCTCTGTGACACCACCACAGAAGCTCAGGGGAGCCCTGGAGACCGTGGTGATGCTATGGAACCTGATGCAACCCTGCCTCCACTGTGACACCACAGAACCTCTGGGAGCCCTGGAGACCGTGGTGATGCTATGGAACCTGATGCAACCCTGCCTCCACTGTGACACCACAGAAGCTCAGGGAGCCCTGGAGACTGTGGTGATGCTATGGAACCTGATGCAACCCTGCCTCCACTGTGACACCACAGAACCTCTGGGAGCCCTGGAGACCGTGCTGATGCTATGGAACCTGATGCAACCCTGCCTCCACTGTGACACCACAGAAGCTCGGGGACCTCTGCAGACCGTGGGGATGCTGGCGAAGCTGACGGAACCCTGGGCACCACAGTGACGCTATGGAACCTGGTGGAACCGAGGGGCCACAGTGACACTGTGGGGCCTTTTGGAAGCAACAGGACCCTGGTGGGAAGCCACGGGATGATTAATCCTGCACGAACCTGCTCCAGGTGGGCTCCTCTCTCCCGGCTTCCACAGGTGCTGCTAGGATCCCACTCCGGCACTGGCTTGGCACGGGCTGACGGCTTCCTTTGGCAATGGCTCTGCTCCAGGATGGCATGCTGCAGAGAATGCAGGTAGATTTTGTGCTCACTCCTGGCATGCAGCTGGACAATAAAGCCTGATCCAGCCCCCCCTCAGCATATGTCCGGCTCTGGCATTGGGGCGGGGCAACTTTGGGAGCAGCCCCAGCCCTGCTCCTGCTCCCGGCTGGGCACCCAGCTGCTGGGACACAGGTGTGTCCTGATGCCACCGTCTACTCCTTTGAGAAGGGGAGGACAGAGTGCATCAGGGAGTTTGGTGTGGCTTACATGCGGCAAGGAGAAGGTGCAGCCCCAAACTGGCTTTCACTTCTAGAACCTTTTGCTATTGCGGGAGCAGCTGCTGGAGCTTTTCAACCGAGCTGCAAGAGTGAAAAGTGTGATGGCATGTCTATCTGAGAAGGAAGGTTCGGTGCCGCAGCCTGTTGTGCACAATTTATATGCTGATAAGAGAAGGGGTGCTTTTGCAACGTTTTCCTTCCTGACACTTCTGTCTCTGTGAGCTTTAGCTGCTTGGACTCAGGGATACCGAAGGTATGTGAAAGTGACTGGGATGCGAGAATCATGTTGCACAGGGAACAGGGAAGGTCAGCAAATGTTTCCTGTCCTGGCACATCTCTCAGTCTGAACTGCAGCTGCAGATGCTTCACTTCCGCCAAGGACTCTGCCACCTTGAGAGAAGGATGCGCTCTATGGAGTTGAGAAAGAAAGTGCGTCTCACTAGCTTCTTTCCTCTACTTCATAGACAGCAAAGGGGCTATGAAAGGCAGCACTGGCTTTTTGTTCTAGGACTTCTTCTTTACAAGCAGCTGCTGGATGTTTGGAAGGGGGTTTGGGATATGCAAAAATGAGAGGCTAAGATGGTAAGAGGGTAAGATGGAAGTCATCTGGCAAAAGCAGAGCTCACAAAAGGGCCAGCTGAGAAAGCTCTTGCTGCCTACAACTTCAACTGCACCCCTCAAAGCAGCAGCACACACGCTGCTCTCGGCACTTTCCTTCTCAGCTCTACGCACCATCCTAAGCCTTGCCTCTCCCACACTCAGGATCCAAAGACAACGGCACCAGGGACTGCTCACACACTAAAGGCACCAGGACAAAAGGCTCACCAGCTTGGCCTTTGCATTCCCGCTGACAGCTCCACAGCTTGAACCCAGAGAACTGCCTGCTGCCAACAGCCTTTCCAATCACTCTGAGCACCTCATGACAAGGAGTGTGGGGAATGAATCTCCAGCAGCCTCCTGCCCCAGGCTGTCCCCCGGGAGCAGCCCTGCTCCAGGCCGTGACTGCCACCTGCACAGCCAAAGGACCCAGAGCCGGTGTTACACACCACGGCTGTGCCTGGCACAGAGACACCAGTGGCCACACAAGTGGCCATGGCACTGTCCACACACAGTCCCTGCTGCTGCTCCCCCAGCCGCTGGCACCAACTCCCAGCCACCCACTCCTAAAGCCACGGGGCCCACTGGGACACTGCGGGGGCTCGTGGAAGCCAGCGGCCATTGTGACACAGCGGGGCTGCACAGAGCCCACGGTGCTTTGTGACCCGTGGCTCCCAGGAGAGCCTTTGTGATGCTGGGGAACTACAAGGAAGCCTGGCTCCTCTGTGACACCACCACAGAAGCTCAGGGGAGCCCTGGAGACCGTGCTGATGCTATTGAACCTGATGCAACCCTGCCTCCTCTGTGACACCACAGAAGCTCTTGGAGCCCTGGAGACCGTGGTGATGCTATGGAACCTGATGCAACCCTGCCTCCTCTGTGACACCACAGAACCTCTGGGAGCCCTGGAGACCGTGCTGATGCTATGGAACCTGATGCAACCCTGCCTCCACTGTGACACCACAGAAGCTCAGGGAGCCCTGGAGACTGTGGTGATGCTATGGAACCTGATGCAACCCTGCCTCCACTGTGACACCACAGAAGCTCGGGGAGCTCTGCAGACCGTGGGGATGCTGGCGAAGCTGACGGAACCCTGGGCACCACAGTGACGCTATGGAACCTGGTGGAACCGAGGGGCCACAGTGACACTGTGGGGCCTTTTGGAAGCAACAGGACCCTGGTGGGAAGCCACGGGATGATTAATCCTGCACGAACCTGCTCCAGGTGGGCTCCTCTCTCCCGGCTTCCACAGGTGCTGCTAGGATCCCACTCCGGCACTGGCTTGGCACGGGCTCACGGCTTCCTTTGGCAATGGCTCTGCTCCAGGATGGCATGCTGCAGAGAATGCAGGTAGATTTTGTGCTCACTCCTGGCATGCAGCTGGACAATAAAGCCTGATCCAGCCCCCCCTCAGCATATGTCCGGCTCTGGCATTGGGGCGGGGCAACTTTGGGAGCAGCCCCAGCCCTGCTCCTGCTCCCGGCTGGGCACCCAGCTGCTGGGACACAGGTGTGTCCTGATGCCACCGTCTACTCCTTTGAGAAGGGGAGGACAGAGTGCATCAGGGAGTTTGGTGTGGCTTACATGCGGCAAGGAGAAGGTGCAGCCCCAAACTGGCTTTCACTTCTAGAACCTTTTGCTATTGCGGGAGCAGCTGCTGGAGCTTTTCAACCGAGCTGCAAGAGTGAAAAGTGTGATGGCATGTCTATCTGAGAAGGAAGGTTCGGTGCCGCAGCCTGTTGTGCACAATTTATATGCTGATAAGAGAAGGGGGTGCTTTTGCAACGTTTTCCTTCCTGACACTTCTGTCTCTGTGAGCTTTAGCTGCTTGGACTCAGGGGTACCGAAGGTGTGTGAAAGTGACTGGGATGCGAGAATCATGTTGCACAGGGAACAGGGAAGGTCAGCAAATGTTTCCTGTCCTGGCACATCTCTCAGTCTGAACTGCAGCTGCAGATGCTTCACTTCCGCCAAGGACTCTGCCACCTTGAGAGAAGGATGCGCTCTATGGAGTTGAGAAAGAAAGTGCGTCTCACTAGCTTCTTTCCTCTACTTCATAGACAGCAAAGGGGCTATGAAAGGCAGCACTGGCTTTTTGTTCTAGGACTTCTTCTTTACAAGCAGCTGCTGGATGTTTGGAAGGGGGTTTGGGATATGCAAAAATGAGAGGCTAAGATGGTAAGAGGGTAAGATGGAAGTCATCTGGCAAAAGCAGAGCTCACAAAAGGGCCAGCTGAGAAAGCTCTTGCTGCCTACAACTTCAACTGCACCCCTCAAAGCAGCAGCACACACGCTGCTCTCGGCACTTTCCTTCTCAGCTCTACGCACCATCCTAAGCCTTGCCTCTCCCACACTCAGGATCCAAAGACAACGGCACCAGGGACTGCTCACACACTAAAGGCACCAGGACAAAAGGCTCACCAGCTTGGCCTTTGCATTCCCGCTGACAGCTCCACAGCTTGAACCCAGAGAACTGCCTGCTGCCAACAGCCTTTCCAATCACTCTGAGCACCTCATGACAAGGAGTGTGGGGAATGAATCTCCAGCAGCCTCCTGCCCCAGGCTGTCCCCTGGGAGCAGCCCTGCTCCAGGCCGTGACTGCCACCTGCACAGCCAAAGGACCCAGAGCCGGTGTTACACACCACGGCTGTGCCTGGCACAGAGACACCAGTGGCCACACAAGTGGCCATGGCATTGTCCACACACAGTCCCTGCTGCTGCTCCCCCAGCCGCTGGCACCAACTCCCAGCCACCCACTCCTAAAGCCACGGGGCCCACTGGGACACTGCGGGGGCTCGTGGAAGCCAGCGGCCATTGTGACACAGCGGGGCTGCACAGAGCCCACGGTGCTTTGTGACCCGTGGCTCCCAGGAGAGCCTTTGTGATGCTGGGGAACTACAAGGAAGCCTGGCTCCTCTGTGACACCACCACAGAAGCTCAGGGGAGCCCTGGAGACCGTGCTGATGCTATTGAACCTGATGCAACCCTGCCTCCTCTGTGACAACACAGAAGCTCTTGGAGCCCTGGAGACCGTGCTGATGCTATGGAACCTGATGCAACCCTGCCTCCTCTGTGACACCACAGAACCTCTGGGAGCCCTGGAGACCGTGCTGATGCTATGGAACCTGATGCAACCCTGCCTCCACTGTGACACCACAGAAGCTCAGGGAGCCCTGGAGACTGTGGTGATGCTATGGAACCTGATGCAACCCTGCCTCCACTGTGACACCACAGAACCTCTGGGAGCCCTGGAGACCGTGCTGATGCTATGGAACCTGATGCAACCCTGCCTCCACTGTGACACCACAGAAGCTCGGGGAGCTCTGCAGACCGTGGGGATGCTGGCGAAGCTGACGGAACCCTGGGCACCACAGTGACGCTATGGAACCTGGTGGAACCGAGGGGCCACAGTGACACTGTGGGGCCTTTTGGAAGCAACAGGACCCTGGTGGGAAGCCACGGGATGATTAATCCTGCACGAACCTGCTCCAGGTGGGCTCCTCTCTCCCGGCTTCCACAGGTACTGCTAGGATCCCACTCCGGCACTGGCTTGGCACGGGCTCACGGCTTCCTTTGGCAATGGCTCTGCTCCAGGATGGCATGCTGCAGAGAATGCAGGTAGATTTTGTGCTCACTCCTGGCATGCAGCTGGACAATAAAGCCTGATCCAGCCCCCCCTCAGCATATGTCCGGCTCTGGCATTGGGGCGGGGCAACTTTGGGAGCAGCCCCAGCCCTGCTCCTGCTCCCGGCTGGGCACCCAGCTGCTGGGACACAGGTGTGTCCTGATGCCACCGTCTACTCCTTTGAGAAGGGGAGGACAGAGTGCATCAGGGAGTTTGGTGTGGCTTACATGCGGCAAGGAGAAGGTGCAGCCCCAAACTGGCTTTCACTTCTAGAACCTTTTGCTATTGCGGGAGCAGCTGCTGGAGCTTTTCAACCGAGCTGCAAGAGTGAAAAGTGTGATGGCATGTCTATCTGAGAAGGAAGGTTCGGTGCCGCAGCCTGTTGTGCACAATTTATATGCTGATAAGAGAAGGGGGTGCTTTTGGAACGTTTTCCTTCCTGACACTTCTGTCTCTGTGAGCTTTAGCTGCTTGGACTCAGGGATACCGAAGGTATGTGAAAGTGACTGGGATGCGAGAATCATGTTGCACAGGGAACAGGGAAGGTCAGCAAATGTTTCCTGTCCTGGCACATCTCTCAGTCTGAACTGCAGCTGCAGATGCTTCACTTCCGCCAAGGACTCTGCCACCTTGAGAGAAGGATGCGCTCTATGGAGTTGAGAAAGAAAGTGCGTCTCACTAGCTTCTTTCCTCTACTTCATAGACAGCAAAGGGGCTATGAAAGGCAGCACTGGCTTTTTGTTCTAGGACTTCTTCTTTACAAGCAGCTGCTGGATGTTTGGAAGGGGGTTTGGGATATGCAAAAATGAGAGGCTAAGATGGTAAGAGGGTAAGATGGAAGTCATCTGGCAAAAGCAGAGCTCACAAAAGGGCCAGCTGAGAAAGCTCTTGCTGCCTACAACTTCAACTGCACCCCTCAAAGCAGCAGCACACACGCTGCTCTCGGCACTTTCCTTCTCAGCTCTACGCACCATCCTAAGCCTTGCCTCTCCCACACTCAGGATCCAAAGACAACGGCACCAGGGACTGCTCACACACTAAAGGCACCAGGACAAAAGGCTCACCAGCTTGGCCTTTGCATTCCCGCTGACAGCTCCACAGCTTGAACCCAGAGAACTGCCTGCTGCCAACAGCCTTTCCAATCACTCTGAGCACCTCATGACAAGGAGTGTGGGGAATGAATCTCCAGCAGCCTCCTGCCCCAGGCTGTCCCCCGGGAGCAGCCCTGCTCCAGGCCGTGACTGCCACCTGCACAGCCAAAGGACCCAGAGCCGGTGTTACACACCACGGCTGTGCCTGGCACAGAGACACCAGTGGCCACACAAGTGGCCATGGCACTGTCCACACACAGTCCCTGCTGCTGCTCCCCCAGCCGCTGGCACCAACTCCCAGCCACCCACTCCTAAAGCCACGGGGCCCACTGGGACACTGCGGGGGCTCGTGGAAGCCAGCGGCCATTGTGACACAGCGGGGCTGCACAGAGCCCACGGTGCTTTGTGACCCGTGGCTCCCAGGAGAGCCTTTGTGATGCTGGGGAACTACAAGGAAGCCTGCCTCCTCTGTGACACCACCACAGAAGCTCAGGGGAGCCCTGGAGACCGTGCTGATGCTATTGAACCTGATGCAACCCTGCCTCCTCTGTGACACCACAGAAGCTCTTGGAGCCCTGGAGACCGTGGTGATGCTATGGAACCTGATGCAACCCTGCCTCCTCTGTGACACCACAGAACCTCTGGGAGCCCTGGAGACCGTGCTGATGCTATGGAACCTGATGCAACCCTGCCTCCACTGTGACACCACAGAAGCTCAGGGAGCCCTGGAGACTGTGGTGATGCTATGGAACCTGATGCAACCCTGCCTCCACTGTGACACCACAGAACCTCTGGGAGCCCTGGAGACCGTGCTGATGCTATGGAACCTGATGCAACCCTGCCTCCACTGTGACACCACAGAAGCTCGGGGAGCTCTGCAGACCGTGGGGATGCTGGCGAAGCTGACGGAACCCTGGGCACCACAGTGACGCTATGGAACCTGGTGGAACCGAGGGGCCACAGTGACACTGTGGGGCCTTTTGGAAGCAACAGGACCCTGGTGGGAAGCCACGGGATGATTAATCCTGCACGAACCTGCTCCAGGTGGGCTCCTCTCTCCCGGCTTCCACAGGTGCTGCTAGGATCCCACTCCGGCACTGGCTTGGCACGGGCTGACGGCTTCCTTTGGCAATGGCTCTGCTCCAGGATGGCATGCTGCAGAGAATGCAGGTAGATTTTGTGCTCACTCCTGGCATGCAGCTGGACAATAAAGCCTGATCCAGCCCCCCCTCAGCATATGTCCGGCTCTGGCATTGGGGCGGGGCAACTTTGGGAGCAGCCCCAGCCCTGCTCCTGCTCCCGGCTGGGCACCCAGCTGCTGGGACACAGGTGTGTCCTGATGCCACCGTCTACTCCTTTGAGAAGGGGAGGACAGAGTGCATCAGGGAGTTTGGTGTGGCTTACATGCGGCAAGGAGAAGGTGCAGCCCCAAACTGGCTTTCACTTCTAGAACCTTTTGCTATTGCGGGAGCAGCTGCTGGAGCTTTTCAACCGAGCTGCAAGAGTGAAAAGTGTGATGGCATGTCTATCTGAGAAGGAAGGTTCGGTGCCGCAGCCTGTTGTGCACAATTTATATGCTGATAAGAGAAGGGGGTGCTTTTGGAACGTTTTCCTTCCTGACACTTCTGTCTCTGTGAGCTTTAGCTGCTTGGACTCAGGGGTACCGAAGGTGTGTGAAAGTGACTGGGATGCGAGAATCATGTTGCACAGGGAACAGGGAAGGTCAGCAAATGTTTCCTGTCCTGGCACATCTCTCAGTCTGAACTGCAGCTGCAGATGCTTCACTTCCGCCAAGGACTCTGCCACCTTGAGAGAAGGATGCGCTCTATGGAGTTGAGAAAGAAAGTGCGTCTCACTAGCTTCTTTCCTCTACTTCATAGACAGCAAAGGGGCTATGAAAGGCAGCACTGGCTTTTTGTTCTAGGACTTCTTCTTTACAAGCAGCTGCTGGATGTTTGGAAGGGGGTTTGGGATATGCAAAAATGAGAGGCTAAGATGGTAAGAGGGTAAGATGGAAGTCATCTGGCAAAAGCAGAGCTCACAAAAGGGCCAGCTGAGAAAGCTCTTGCTGCCTACAACTTCAACTGCACCCCTCAAAGCAGCAGCACACACGCTGCTCTCGGCACTTTCCTTCTCAGCTCTACGCACCATCCTAAGCCTTGCCTCTCCCACACTCAGGATCCAAAGACAACGGCACCAGGGACTGCTCACACACTAAAGGCACCAGGACAAAAGGCTCACCAGCTTGGCCTTTGCATTCCCGCTGACAGCTCCACAGCTTGAACCCAGAGAACTGCCTGCTGCCAACAGCCTTTCCAATCACTCTGAGCACCTCATGACAAGGAGTGTGGGGAATGAATCTCCAGCAGCCTCCTGCCCCAGGCTGTCCCCTGGGAGCAGCCCTGCTCCAGGCCGTGACTGCCACCTGCACAGCCAAAGGACCCAGAGCCGGTGTTACACACCACGGCTGTGCCTGGCACAGAGACACCAGTGGCCACACAAGTGGCCATGGCACTGTCCACACACAGTCCCTGCTGCTGCTCCCCCAGCCGCTGGCACCAACTCCCAGCCACCCACTCCTAAAGCCACGGGGCCCACTGGGACACTGCGGGGGCTCGTGGAAGCCAGCGGCCATTGTGACACAGCGGGGCTGCACAGAGCCCACGGTGCTTTGTGACCCGTGGCTCCCAGGAGAGCCTTTGTGATGCTGGGGAACTACAAGGAAGCCTGGCTCCTCTGTGACACCACCACAGAAGCTCAGGGGAGCCCTGGAGACCGTGCTGATGCTATTGAACCTGATGCAACCCTGCCTCCTCTGTGACACCACAGAACCTCTGGGAGCCCTGGAGACCGTGGTGATGCTATGGAACCTGATGCAACCCTGCCTCCTCTGTGACACCACAGAACCTCTGGGAGCCCTGGAGACCGTGCTGATGCTATGGAACCTGATGCAACCCTGCCTCCACTGTGACACCACAGAAGCTCAGGGAGCCCTGGAGACTGTGGTGATGCTATGGAACCTGATGCAACCCTGCCTCCACTGTGACACCACAGAACCTCTGGGAGCCCTGGAGACCGTGCTGATGCTATGGAACCTGAAGCAACCCTGCCTCCACTGTGACACCACAGAAGCTCGGGGAGCTCTGCAGACCGTGGGGATGCTGGCGAAGCTGACGGAACCCTGGGCACCACAGTGACGCTATGGAACCTGGTGGAACCGAGGGGCCACAGTGACACTGTGGGGCCTTTTGGAAGCAACAGGACCCTGGTGGGAAGCCACGGGATGATTAATCCTGCACGAACCTGCTCCAGGTGGGCTCCTCTCTCCCGGCTTCCACAGGTGCTGCTAGGATCCCACTCCGGCACTGGCTTGGCACGGGCTCACGGCTTCCTTTGGCAATGGCTCTGCTCCAGGATGGCATGCTGCAGAGAATGCAGGTAGATTTTGTGCTCACTCCTGGCATGCAGCTGGACAATAAAGCCTGATCCAGCCCCCCCTCAGCATATGTCCGGCTCTGGCATTGGGGCGGGGCAACTTTGGGAGCAGCCCCAGCCCTGCTCCTGCTCCCGGCTGGGCACCCAGCTGCTGGGACACAGGTGTGTCCTGATGCCACCGTCTACTCCTTTGAGAAGGGGAGGACAGAGTGCATCAGGGAGTTTGGTGTGGCTTACATGCGGCAAGGAGAAGGTGCAGCCCCAAACTGGCTTTCACTTCTAGAACCTTTTGCTATTGCGGGAGCAGCTGCTGGAGCTTTTCAACCGAGCTGCAAGAGTGAAAAGTGTGATGGCATGTCTATCTGAGAAGGAAGGTTCGGTGCCGCAGCCTGTTGTGCACAATTTATATGCTGATAAGAGAAGGGGGTGCTTTTGGAACGTTTTCCTTCCTGACACTTCTGTCTCTGTGAGCTTTAGCTGCTTGGACTCAGGGGTACCGAAGGTGTGTGAAAGTGACTGGGATGCGAGAATCATGTTGCACAGGGAACAGGGAAGGTCAGCAAATGTTTCCTGTCCTGGCACATCTCTCAGTCTGAACTGCAGCTGCAGATGCTTCACTTCCGCCAAGGACTCTGCCACCTTGAGAGAAGGATGCGCTCTATGGAGTTGAGAAAGAAAGTGCGTCTCACTAGCTTCTTTCCTCTACTTCATAGACAGCAAAGGGGCTATGAAAGGCAGCACTGGCTTTTTGTTCTAGGACTTCTTCTTTACAAGCAGCTGCTGGATGTTTGGAAGGGGGTTTGGGATATGCAAAAATGAGAGGCTAAGATGGTAAGAGGGTAAGATGGAAGTCATCTGGCAAAAGCAGAGCTCACAAAAGGGCCAGCTGAGAAAGCTCTTGCTGCCTACAACTTCAACTGCACCCCTCAAAGCAGCAGCACACACGCTGCTCTCGGCACTTTCCTTCTCAGCTCTACGCACCATCCTAAGCCTTGCCTCTCCCACACTCAGGATCCAAAGACAACGGCACCAGGGACTGCTCACACACTAAAGGCACCAGGACAAAAGGCTCACCAGCTTGGCCTTTGCATTCCCGCTGACAGCTCCACAGCTTGAACCCAGAGAACTGCCTGCTGCCAACAGCCTTTCCAATCACTCTGAGCACCTCATGACAAGGAGTGTGGGGAATGAATCTCCAGCAGCCTCCTGCCCCAGGCTGTCCCCCGGGAGCAGCCCTGCTCCAGGCCGTGACTGCCACCTGCACAGCCAAAGGACCCAGAGCCGGTGTTACACACCACGGCTGTGCCTGGCACAGAGACACCAGTGGCCACACAAGTGGCCATGGCACTGTCCACACACAGTCCCTGCTGCTGCTCCCCCAGCCGCTGGCACCAACTCCCAGCCACCCACTCCTAAAGCCACGGGGCCCACTGGGACACTGCGGGGGCTCGTGGAAGCCAGCGGCCATTGTGACACAGCGGGGCTGCACAGAGCCCACGGTGCTTTGTGACCCGTGGCTCCCAGGAGAGCCTTTGTGATGCTGGGGAACTACAAGGAAGCCTGCCTCCTCTGTGACACCACCACAGAAGCTCAGGGGAGCCCTGGAGACCGTGCTGATGCTATTGAACCTGATGCAACCCTGCCTCCTCTGTGACACCACAGAAGCTCTTGGAGCCCTGGAGACCGTGGTGATGCTATGGAACCTGATGCAACCCTGCCTCCTCTGTGACACCACAGAACCTCTGGGAGCCCTGGAGACCGTGCTGATGCTATGGAACCTGATGCAACCCTGCCTCCACTGTGACACCACAGAAGCTCAGGGAGCCCTGGAGACTGTGGTGATGCTATGGAACCTGATGCAACCCTGCCTCCACTGTGACACCACAGAACCTCTGGGAGCCCTGGAGACCGTGCTGATGCTATGGAACCTGATGCAACCCTGCCTCCACTGTGACACCACAGAAGCTCGGGGAGCTCTGCAGACCGTGGGGATGCTGGCGAAGCTGACGGAACCCTGGGCACCACAGTGACGCTATGGAACCTGGTGGAACCGAGGGGCCACAGTGACACTGTGGGGCCTTTTGGAAGCAACAGGACCCTGGTGGGAAGCCACGGGATGATTAATCCTGCACGAACCTGCTCCAGGTGGGCTCCTCTCTCCCGGCTTCCACAGGTGCTGCTAGGATCCCACTCCGGCACTGGCTTGGCACGGGCTGACGGCTTCCTTTGGCAATGGCTCTGCTCCAGGATGGCATGCTGCAGAGAATGCAGGTAGATTTTGTGCTCACTCCTGGCATGCAGCTGGACAATAAAGCCTGATCCAGCCCCCCCTCAGCATATGTCCGGCTCTGGCATTGGGGCGGGGCAACTTTGGGAGCAGCCCCAGCCCTGCTCCTGCTCCCGGCTGGGCACCCAGCTGCTGGGACACAGGTGTGTCCTGATGCCACCGTCTACTCCTTTGAGAAGGGGAGGACAGAGTGCATCAGGGAGTTTGGTGTGGCTTACATGCGGCAAGGAGAAGGTGCAGCCCCAAACTGGCTTTCACTTCTAGAACCTTTTGCTATTGCGGGAGCAGCTGCTGGAGCTTTTCAACCGAGCTGCAAGAGTGAAAAGTGTGATGGCATGTCTATCTGAGAAGGAAGGTTCGGTGCCGCAGCCTGTTGTGCACAATTTATATGCTGATAAGAGAAGGGGGTGCTTTTGCAACGTTTTCCTTCCTGACACTTCTGTCTCTGTGAGCTTTAGCTGCTTGGACTCAGGGGTACCGAAGGTGTGTGAAAGTGACTGGGATGCGAGAATCATGTTGCACAGGGAACAGGGAAGGTCAGCAAATGTTTCCTGTCCTGGCACATCTCTCAGTCTGAACTGCAGCTGCAGATGCTTCACTTCCGCCAAGGACTCTGCCACCTTGAGAGAAGGATGCGCTCTATGGAGTTGAGAAAGAAAGTGCGTCTCACTAGCTTCTTTCCTCTACTTCATAGACAGCAAAGGGGCTATGAAAGGCAGCACTGGCTTTTTGTTCTAGGACTTCTTCTTTACAAGCAGCTGCTAGATGTTTGGAAGGGGGTTTGGGATATGCAAAAATGAGAGGCTAAGATGGTAAGAGGGTAAGATGGAAGTCATCTGGCAAAAGCAGAGCTCACAAAAGGGCCAGCTGAGAAAGCTCTTGCTGCCTACAACTTCAACTGCACCCCTCAAAGCAGCAGCACACACGCTGCTCTCGGCACTTTCCTTCTCAGCTCTACGCACCATCCTAAGCCTTGCCTCTCCCACACTCAGGATCCAAAGACAACGGCACCAGGGACTGCTCACACACTAAAGGCACCAGGACAAAAGGCTCACCAGCTTGGCCTTTGCATTCCCGCTGACAGCTCCACAGCTTGAACCCAGAGAACTGCCTGCTGCCAACAGCCTTTCCAATCACTCTGAGCACCTCATGACAAGGAGTGTGGGGAATGAATCTCCAGCAGCCTCCTGCCCCAGGCTGTCCCCTGGGAGCAGCCCTGCTCCAGGCCGTGACTGCCACCTGCACAGCCAAAGGACCCAGAGCCGGTGTTACACACCACGGCTGTGCCTGGCACAGAGACACCAGTGGCCACACAAGTGGCCATGGCACTGTCCACACACAGTCCCTGCTGCTGCTCCCCCAGCCGCTGGCACCAACTCCCAGCCACCCACTCCTAAAGCCACGGGGCCCACTGGGACACTGCGGGGGCTCGTGGAAGCCAGCGGCCATTGTGACACAGCGGGGCTGCACAGAGCCCACGGTGCTTTGTGACCCGTGGCTCCCAGGAGAGCCTTTGTGATGCTGGGGAACTACAAGGAAGCCTGCCTCCTCTGTGACACCACCACAGAAGCTCAGGGGAGCCCTGGAGACCGTGCTGATGCTATTGAACCTGATGCAACCCTGCCTCCTCTGTGACACCACAGAACCTCTGGGAGCCCTGGAGACCGTGGTGATGCTATGGAACCTGATGCAACCCTGCCTCCTCTGTGACACCACAGAACCTCTGGGAGCCCTGGAGACCGTGCTGATGCTATGGAACCTGATGCAACCCTGCCTCCACTGTGACACCACAGAAGCTCAGGGAGCCCTGGAGACTGTGGTGATGCTATGGAACCTGATGCAACCCTGCCTCCACTGTGACACCACAGAACCTCTGGGAGCCCTGGAGACCGTGCTGATGCTATGGAACCTGAAGCAACCCTGCCTCCACTGTGACACCACAGAAGCTCGGGGAGCTCTGCAGACCGTGGGGATGCTGGCGAAGCTGACGGAACCCTGGGCACCACAGTGACGCTATGGAACCTGGTGGAACCGAGGGGCCACAGTGACACTGTGGGGCCTTTTGGAAGCAACAGGACCCTGGTGGGAAGCCACGGGATGATTAATCCTGCACGAACCTGCTCCAGGTGGGCTCCTCTCTCCCGGCTTCCACAGGTGCTGCTAGGATCCCACTCCGGCACTGGCTTGGCACGGGCTCACGGCTTCCTTTGGCAATGGCTCTGCTCCAGGATGGCATGCTGCAGAGAATGCAGGTAGATTTTGTGCTCACTCCTGGCATGCAGCTGGACAATAAAGCCTGATCCAGCCCCCCCTCAGCATATGTCCGGCTCTGGCATTGGGGCGGGGCAACTTTGGGAGCAGCCCCAGCCCTGCTCCTGCTCCCGGCTGGGCACCCAGCTGCTGGGACACAGGTGTGTCCTGATGCCACCGTCTACTCCTTTGAGAAGGGGAGGACAGAGTGCATCAGGGAGTTTGGTGTGGCTTACATGCGGCAAGGAGAAGGTGCAGCCCCAAACTGGCTTTCACTTCTAGAACCTTTTGCTATTGCGGGAGCAGCTGCTGGAGCTTTTCAACCGAGCTGCAAGAGTGAAAAGTGTGATGGCATGTCTATCTGAGAAGGAAGGTTCGGTGCCGCAGCCTGTTGTGCACAATTTATATGCTGATAAGAGAAGGGGGTGCTTTTGGAACGTTTTCCTTCCTGACACTTCTGTCTCTGTGAGCTTTAGCTGCTTGGACTCAGGGGTACCGAAGGTGTGTGAAAGTGACTGGGATGCGAGAATCATGTTGCACAGGGAACAGGGAAGGTCAGCAAATGTTTCCTGTCCTGGCACATCTCTCAGTCTGAACTGCAGCTGCAGATGCTTCACTTCCGCCAAGGACTCTGCCACCTTGAGAGAAGGATGCGCTCTATGGAGTTGAGAAAGAAAGTGCGTCTCACTAGCTTCTTTCCTCTACTTCATAGACAGCAAAGGGGCTATGAAAGGCAGCACTGGCTTTTTGTTCTAGGACTTCTTCTTTACAAGCAGCTGCTGGATGTTTGGAAGGGGGTTTGGGATATGCAAAAATGAGAGGCTAAGATGGTAAGAGGGTAAGATGGAAGTCATCTGGCAAAAGCAGAGCTCACAAAAGGGCCAGCTGAGAAAGCTCTTGCTGCCTACAACTTCAACTGCACCCCTCAAAGCAGCAGCACACACGCTGCTCTCGGCACTTTCCTTCTCAGCTCTACGCACCATCCTAAGCCTTGCCTCTCCCACACTCAGGATCCAAAGACAACGGCACCAGGGACTGCTCACACACTAAAGGCACCAGGACAAAAGGCTCACCAGCTTGGCCTTTGCATTCCCGCTGACAGCTCCACAGCTTGAACCCAGAGAACTGCCTGCTGCCAACAGCCTTTCCAATCACTCTGAGCACCTCATGACAAGGAGTGTGGGGAATGAATCTCCAGCAGCCTCCTGCCCCAGGCTGTCCCCTGGGAGCAGCCCTGCTCCAGGCCGTGACTGCCACCTGCACAGCCAAAGGACCCAGAGCCGGTGTTACACACCACGGCTGTGCCTGGCACAGAGACACCAGTGGCCACACAAGTGGCCATGGCACTGTCCACACACAGTCCCTGCTGCTGCTCCCCCAGCCGCTGGCACCAACTCCCAGCCACCCACTCCTAAAGCCACGGGGCCCACTGGGACACTGCGGGGGCTCGTGGAAGCCAGCGGCCATTGTGACACAGCGGGGCTGCACAGAGCCCACGGTGCTTTGTGACCCGTGGCTCCCAGGAGAGCCTTTGTGATGCTGGGGAACTACAAGGAAGCCTGGCTCCTCTGTGACACCACCACAGAAGCTCAGGGGAGCCCTGGAGACCGTGCTGATGCTATTGAACCTGATGCAACCCTGCCTCCTCTGTGACACCACAGAAGCTCTTGGAGCCCTGGAGACCGTGGTGATGCTATGGAACCTGATGCAACCCTGCCTCCTCTGTGACACCACAGAACCTCTGGGAGCCCTGGAGACCGTGCTGATGCTATGGAACCTGATGCAACCCTGCCTCCACTGTGACACCACAGAAGCTCAGGGAGCCCTGGAGACTGTGGTGATGCTATGGAACCTGATGCAACCCTGCCTCCACTGTGACACCACAGAACCTCTGGGAGCCCTGGAGACCGTGCTGATGCTATGGAACCTGAAGCAACCCTGCCTCCACTGTGACACCACAGAAGCTCGGGGAGCTCTGCAGACCGTGGGGATGCTGGCGAAGCTGACGGAACCCTGGGCACCACAGTGACGCTATGGAACCTGGTGGAACCGAGGGGCCACAGTGACACTGTGGGGCCTTTTGGAAGCAACAGGACCCTGGTGGGAAGCCACGGGATGATTAATCCTGCACGAACCTGCTCCAGGTGGGCTCCTCTCTCCCGGCTTCCACAGGTGCTGCTAGGATCCCACTCCGGCACTGGCTTGGCACGGGCTCACGGCTTCCTTTGGCAATGGCTCTGCTCCAGGATGGCATGCTGCAGAGAATGCAGGTAGATTTTGTGCTCACTCCTGGCATGCAGCTGGACAATAAAGCCTGATCCAGCCCCCCCTCAGCATATGTCCGGCTCTGGCATTGGGGCGGGGCAACTTTGGGAGCAGCCCCAGCCCTGCTCCTGCTCCCGGCTGGGCACCCAGCTGCTGGGACACAGGTGTGTCCTGATGCCACCGTCTACTCCTTTGAGAAGGGGAGGACAGAGTGCATCAGGGAGTTTGGTGTGGCTTACATGCGGCAAGGAGAAGGTGCAGCCCCAAACTGGCTTTCACTTCTAGAACCTTTTGCTATTGCGGGAGCAGCTGCTGGAGCTTTTCAACCGAGCTGCAAGAGTGAAAAGTGTGATGGCATGTCTATCTGAGAAGGAAGGTTCGGTGCCGCAGCCTGTTGTGCACAATTTATATGCTGATAAGAGAAGGGGGTGCTTTTGCAACGTTTTCCTTCCTGACACTTCTGTCTCTGTGAGCTTTAGCTGCTTGGACTCAGGGATACCGAAGGTGTGTGAAAGTGACTGGGATGCGAGAATCATGTTGCACAGGGAACAGGGAAGGTCAGCAAATGTTTCCTGTCCTGGCACATCTCTCAGTCTGAACTGCAGCTGCAGATGCTTCACTTCTGCCAAGGACTCTGCCACCTTGAGAGAAGGATGCGCTCTATGGAGTTGAGAAAGAAAGTGCGTCTCACTAGCTTCTTTCCTCTACTTCATAGACAGCAAAGGGGCTATGAAAGGCAGCACTGGCTTTTTGTTCTAGGACTTCTTCTTTACAAGCAGCTGCTGGATGTTTGGAAGGGGGTTTGGGATATGCAAAAATGAGAGGCTAAGATGGTAAGAGGGTAAGATGGAAGTCATCTGGCAAAAGCAGAGCTCACAAAAGGGCCAGCTGAGAAAGCTCTTGCTGCCTACAACTTCAACTGCACCCCTCAAAGCAGCAGCACACACGCTGCTCTCGGCACTTTCCTTCTCAGCTCTACGCACCATCCTAAGCCTTGCCTCTCCCACACTCAGGATCCAAAGACAACGGCACCAGGGACTGCTCACACACTAAAGGCACCAGGACAAAAGGCTCACCAGCTTGGCCTTTGCATTCCCGCTGACAGCTCCACAGCTTGAACCCAGAGAACTGCCTGCTGCCAACAGCCTTTCCAATCACTCTGAGCACCTCATGACAAGGAGTGTGGGGAATGAATCTCCAGCAGCCTCCTGCCCCAGGCTGTCCCCTGGGAGCAGCCCTGCTCCAGGCCGTGACTGCCACCTGCACAGCCAAAGGACCCAGAGCCGGTGTTACACACCACGGCTGTGCCTGGCACAGAGACACCAGTGGCCACACAAGTGGCCATGGCACTGTCCACACACAGTCCCTGCTGCTGCTCCCCCAGCCGCTGGCACCAACTCCCAGCCACCCACTCCTAAAGCCACGGGGCCCACTGGGACACTGCGGGGGCTCGTGGAAGCCAGCGGCCATTGTGACACAGCGGGGCTGCACAGAGCCCACGGTGCTTTGTGACCCGTGGCTCCCAGGAGAGCCTTTGTGATGCTGGGGAACTACAAGGAAGCCTGGCTCCTCTGTGACACCACCACAGAAGCTCAGGGGAGCCCTGGAGACCGTGCTGATGCTATTGAACCTGATGCAACCCTGCCTCCTCTGTGACACCACAGAACCTCTGGGAGCCCTGGAGACCGTGGTGATGCTATGGAACCTGATGCAACCCTGCCTCCTCTGTGACACCACAGAACCTCTGGGAGCCCTGGAGACCGTGCTGATGCTATGGAACCTGATGCAACCCTGCCTCCACTGTGACACCACAGAAGCTCAGGGAGCCCTGGAGACTGTGGTGATGCTATGGAACCTGATGCAACCCTGCCTCCACTGTGACACCACAGAACCTCTGGGAGCCCTGGAGACCGTGCTGATGCTATGGAACCTGAAGCAACCCTGCCTCCACTGTGACACCACAGAAGCTCGGGGAGCTCTGCAGACCGTGGGGATGCTGGCGAAGCTGACGGAACCCTGGGCACCACAGTGACGCTATGGAACCTGGTGGAACCGAGGGGCCACAGTGACACTGTGGGGCCTTTTGGAAGCAACAGGACCCTGGTGGGAAGCCACGGGATGATTAATCCTGCACGAACCTGCTCCAGGTGGGCTCCTCTCTCCCGGCTTCCACAGGTGCTGCTAGGATCCCACTCCGGCACTGGCTTGGCACGGGCTCACGGCTTCCTTTGGCAATGGCTCTGCTCCAGGATGGCATGCTGCAGAGAATGCAGGTAGATTTTGTGCTCACTCCTGGCATGCAGCTGGACAATAAAGCCTGATCCAGCCCCCCCTCAGCATATGTCCGGCTCTGGCATTGGGGCGGGGCAACTTTGGGAGCAGCCCCAGCCCTGCTCCTGCTCCCGGCTGGGCACCCAGCTGCTGGGACACAGGTGTGTCCTGATGCCACCGTCTACTCCTTTGAGAAGGGGAGGACAGAGTGCATCAGGGAGTTTGGTGTGGCTTACATGCGGCAAGGAGAAGGTGCAGCCCCAAACTGGCTTTCACTTCTAGAACCTTTTGCTATTGCGGGAGCAGCTGCTGGAGCTTTTCAACCGAGCTGCAAGAGTGAAAAGTGTGATGGCATGTCTATCTGAGAAGGAAGGTTCGGTGCCGCAGCCTGTTGTGCACAATTTATATGCTGATAAGAGAAGGGGGTGCTTTTGGAACGTTTTCCTTCCTGACACTTCTGTCTCTGTGAGCTTTAGCTGCTTGGACTCAGGGGTACCGAAGGTGTGTGAAAGTGACTGGGATGCGAGAATCATGTTGCACAGGGAACAGGGAAGGTCAGCAAATGTTTCCTGTCCTGGCACATCTCTCAGTCTGAACTGCAGCTGCAGATGCTTCACTTCCGCCAAGGACTCTGCCACCTTGAGAGAAGGATGCGCTCTATGGAGTTGAGAAAGAAAGTGCGTCTCACTAGCTTCTTTCCTCTACTTCATAGACAGCAAAGGGGCTATGAAAGGCAGCACTGGCTTTTTGTTCTAGGACTTCTTCTTTACAAGCAGCTGCTGGATGTTTGGAAGGGGGTTTGGGATATGCAAAAATGAGAGGCTAAGATGGTAAGAGGGTAAGATGGAAGTCATCTGGCAAAAGCAGAGCTCACAAAAGGGCCAGCTGAGAAAGCTCTTGCTGCCTACAACTTCAACTGCACCCCTCAAAGCAGCAGCACACACGCTGCTCTCGGCACTTTCCTTCTCAGCTCTACGCACCATCCTAAGCCTTGCCTCTCCCACACTCAGGATCCAAAGACAACGGCACCAGGGACTGCTCACACACTAAAGGCACCAGGACAAAAGGCTCACCAGCTTGGCCTTTGCATTCCCGCTGACAGCTCCACAGCTTGAACCCAGAGAACTGCCTGCTGCCAACAGCCTTTCCAATCACTCTGAGCACCTCATGACAAGGAGTGTGGGGAATGAATCTCCAGCAGCCTCCTGCCCCAGGCTGTCCCCTGGGAGCAGCCCTGCTCCAGGCCGTGACTGCCACCTGCACAGCCAAAGGACCCAGAGCCGGTGTTACACACCACGGCTGTGCCTGGCACAGAGACACCAGTGGCCACACAAGTGGCCATGGCACTGTCCACACACAGTCCCTGCTGCTGCTCCCCCAGCCGCTGGCACCAACTCCCAGCCACCCACTCCTAAAGCCACGGGGCCCACTGGGACACTGCGGGGGCTCGTGGAAG
The DNA here is from genome assembly GCF_041296385.1 of Aphelocoma coerulescens. NCBI lineage: Eukaryota > Metazoa > Chordata > Aves > Passeriformes > Corvidae > Aphelocoma > Aphelocoma coerulescens. Next base: position 79,111 of record NW_027183549.1, read on the forward strand.
CCAGCGGCCATTGTGACACAGCGGGGCTGCACAGAGCCCACGGTGCTTTGTGACCCGTGGCTCCCAGGAGAGCCTTTGTGATGCTGGGGAACTACAAGGAAGCCTGGCTCCTCTGTGACACCACCACAGAAGCTCAGGGGAGCCCTGGAGACCGTGCTGATGCTATTGAACCTGATGCAACCCTGCCTCCTCTGTGACACCACAGAAGCTCTTGGAGCCCTGGAGACCGTGGTGATGCTATGGAACCTGATGCAACCCTGCCTCCTCTGTGACACCACAGAACCTCTGGGAGCCCTGGAGACCGTGCTGATGCTATGGAACCTGATGCAACCCTGCCTCCACTGTGACACCACAGAAGCTCAGGGAGCCCTGGAGACTGTGGTGATGCTATGGAACCTGATGCAACCCTGCCTCCACTGTGACACCACAGAACCTCTGGGAGCCCTGGAGACCGTGCTGATGCTATGGAACCTGAAGCAACCCTGCCTCCACTGTGACACCACAGAAGCTCGGGGAGCTCTGCAGACCGTGGGGATGCTGGCGAAGCTGACGGAACCCTGGGCACCACAGTGACGCTATGGAACCTGGTGGAACCGAGGGGCCACAGTGACACTGTGGGGCCTTTTGGAAGCAACAGGACCCTGGTGGGAAGCCACGGGATGATTAATCCTGCACGAACCTGCTCCAGGTGGGCTCCTCTCTCCCGGCTTCCACAGGTGCTGCTAGGATCCCACTCCGGCACTGGCTTGGCACGGGCTCACGGCTTCCTTTGGCAATGGCTCTGCTCCAGGATGGCATGCTGCAGAGAATGCAGGTAGATTTTGTGCTCACTCCTGGCATGCAGCTGGACAATAAAGCCTGATCCAGCCCCCCCTCAGCATATGTCCGGCTCTGGCATTGGGGCGGGGCAACTTTGGGAGCAGCCCCAGCCCTGCTCCTGCTCCCGGCTGGGCACCCAGCTGCTGGGACACAGGTGTGTCCTGATGCCACCGTCTACTCCTTTGAGAAGGGGAGGACAGAGTGCATCAGGGAGTTTGGTGTGGCTTACATGCGGCAAGGAGAAGGTGCAGCCCCAAACTGGCTTTCACTTCTAGAACCTTTTGCTATTGCGGGAGCAGCTGCTGGAGCTTTTCAACCGAGCTGCAAGAGTGAAAAGTGTGATGGCATGTCTATCTGAGAAGGAAGGTTCGGTGCCGCAGCCTGTTGTGCACAATTTATATGCTGATAAGAGAAGGGGGTGCTTTTGCAACGTTTTCCTTCCTGACACTTCTGTCTCTGTGAGCTTTAGCTGCTTGGACTCAGGGATACCGAAGGTGTGTGAAAGTGACTGGGATGCGAGAATCATGTTGCACAGGGAACAGGGAAGGTCAGCAAATGTTTCCTGTCCTGGCACATCTCTCAGTCTGAACTGCAGCTGCAGATGCTTCACTTCTGCCAAGGACTCTGCCACCTTGAGAGAAGGATGCGCTCTATGGAGTTGAGAAAGAAAGTGCGTCTCACTAGCTTCTTTCCTCTACTTCATAGACAGCAAAGGGGCTATGAAAGGCAGCACTGGCTTTTTGTTCTAGGACTTCTTCTTTACAAGCAGCTGCTGGATGTTTGGAAGGGGGTTTGGGATATGCAAAAATGAGAGGCTAAGATGGTAAGAGGGTAAGATGGAAGTCATCTGGCAAAAGCAGAGCTCACAAAAGGGCCAGCTGAGAAAGCTCTTGCTGCCTACAACTTCAACTGCACCCCTCAAAGCAGCAGCACACACGCTGCTCTCGGCACTTTCCTTCTCAGCTCTACGCACCATCCTAAGCCTTGCCTCTCCCACACTCAGGATCCAAAGACAACGGCACCAGGGACTGCTCACACACTAAAGGCACCAGGACAAAAGGCTCACCAGCTTGGCCTTTGCATTCCCGCTGACAGCTCCACAGCTTGAACCCAGAGAACTGCCTGCTGCCAACAGCCTTTCCAATCACTCTGAGCACCTCATGACAAGGAGTGTGGGGAATGAATCTCCAGCAGCCTCCTGCCCCAGGCTGTCCCCCGGGAGCAGCCCTGCTCCAGGCCGTGACTGCCACCTGCACAGCCAAAGGACCCAGAGCCGGTGTTACACACCACGGCTGTGCCTGGCACAGAGACACCAGTGGCCACACAAGTGGCCATGGCACTGTCCACACACAGTCCCTGCTGCTGCTCCCCCAGCCGCTGGCACCAACTCCCAGCCACCCACTCCTAAAGCCACGGGGCCCACTGGGACACTGCGGGGGCTCGTGGAAGCCAGCGGCCATTGTGACACAGCGGGGCTGCACAGAGCCCACGGTGCTTTGTGACCCGTGGCTCCCAGGAGAGCCTTTGTGATGCTGGGGAACTACAAGGAAGCCTGGCTCCTCTGTGACACCACCACAGAAGCTCAGGGGAGCCCTGGAGACCGTGCTGATGCTATTGAACCTGATGCAACCCTGCCTCCTCTGTGACACCACAGAACCTCTGGGAGCCCTGGAGACCGTGCTGATGCTATGGAACCTGATGCAACCCTGCCTCCTCTGTGACACCACAGAACCTCTGGGAGCCCTGGAGACCGTGCTGATGCTATGGAACCTGATGCAACCCTGCCTCCACTGTGACACCACAGAAGCTCAGGGAGCCCTGGAGACTGTGGTGATGCTATGGAACCTGATGCAACCCTGCCTCCACTGTGACACCACAGAACCTCTGGGAGCCCTGGAGACCGTGCTGATGCTATGGAACCTGATGCAACCCTGCCTCCACTGTGACACCACAGAAGCTCGGGGAGCTCTGCAGACCGTGGGGATGCTGGCGAAGCTGACGGAACCCTGGGCACCACAGTGACGCTATGGAACCTGGTGGAACCGAGGGGCCACAGTGACACTGTGGGGCCTTTTGGAAGCAACAGGACCCTGGTGGGAAGCCACGGGATGATTAATCCTGCACGAACCTGCTCCAGGTGGGCTCCTCTCTCCCGGCTTCCACAGGTGCTGCTAGGATCCCACTCCGGCACTGGCTTGGCACGGGCTCACGGCTTCCTTTGGCAATGGCTCTGCTCCAGGATGGCATGCTGCAGAGAATGCAGGTAGATTTTGTGCTCACTCCTGGCATGCAGCTGGACAATAAAGCCTGATCCAGCCCCCCCTCAGCATATGTCCGGCTCTGGCATTGGGGCGGGGCAACTTTGGGAGCAGCCCCAGCCCTGCTCCTGCTCCCGGCTGGGCACCCAGCTGCTGGGACACAGGTGTGTCCTGATGCCACCGTCTACTCCTTTGAGAAGGGGAGGACAGAGTGCATCAGGGAGTTTGGTGTGGCTTACATGCGGCAAGGAGAAGGTGCAGCCCCAAACTGGCTTTCACTTCTAGAACCTTTTGCTATTGCGGGAGCAGCTGCTGGAGCTTTTCAACCGAGCTGCAAGAGTGAAAAGTGTGATGGCATGTCTATCTGAGAAGGAAGGTTCGGTGCCGCAGCCTGTTGTGCACAATTTATATGCTGATAAGAGAAGGGGGTGCTTTTGGAACGTTTTCCTTCCTGACACTTCTGTCTCTGTGAGCTTTAGCTGCTTGGACTCAGGGATACCGAAGGTGTGTGAAAGTGACTGGGATGCGAGAATCATGTTGCACAGGGAACAGGGAAGGTCAGCAAATGTTTCCTGTCCTGGCACATCTCTCAGTCTGAACTGCAGCTGCAGATGCTTCACTTCCGCCAAGGACTCTGCCACCTTGAGAGAAGGATGCGCTCTATGGAGTTGAGAAAGAAAGTGCGTCTCACTAGCTTCTTTCCTCTACTTCATAGACAGCAAAGGGGCTATGAAAGGCAGCACTGGCTTTTTGTTCTAGGACTTCTTCTTTACAAGCAGCTGCTGGATGTTTGGAAGGGGGTTTGGGATATGCAAAAATGAAAGGCTAAGATGGTAAGAGGGTAAGATGGAAGTCATCTGGCAAAAGCAGAGCTCACAAAAGGGCCAGCTGAGAAAGCTCTTGCTGCCTACAACTTCAACTGCACCCCTCAAAGCAGCAGCACACACGCTGCTCTCGGCACTTTCCTTCTCAGCTCTACGCACCATCCTAAGCCTTGCCTCTCCCACACTCAGGATCCAAAGACAACGGCACCAGGGACTGCTCACACACTAAAGGCACCAGGACAAAAGGCTCACCAGCTTGGCCTTTGCATTCCCGCTGACAGCTCCACAGCTTGAACCCAGAGAACTGCCTGCTGCCAACAGCCTTTCCAATCACTCTGAGCACCTCATGACAAGGAGTGTGGGGAATGAATCTCCAGCAGCCTCCTGCCCCAGGCTGTCCCCTGGGAGCAGCCCTGCTCCAGGCCGTGACTGCCACCTGCACAGCCAAAGGACCCAGAGCCGGTGTTACACACCACGGCTGTGCCTGGCACAGAGACACCAGTGGCCACACAAGTGGCCATGGCACTGTCCACACACAGTCCCTGCTGCTGCTCCCCCAGCCGCTGGCACCAACTCCCAGCCACCCACTCCTAAAGCCACGGGGCCCACTGGGACACTGCGGGGGCTCGTGGAAGCCAGCGGCCATTGTGACACAGCGGGGCTGCACAGAGCCCACGGTGCTTTGTGACCCGTGGCTCCCAGGAGAGCCTTTGTGATGCTGGGGAACTACAAGGAAACCTGGCTCCTCTGTGACACCACCACAGAAGCTCAGGGGAGCCCTGGAGACCGTGCTGATGCTATTGAACCTGATGCAACCCTGCCTCCTCTGTGACACCACAGAAGCTCTTGGAGCCCTGGAGACCGTGCTGATGCTATGGAACCTGATGCAACCCTGCCTCCTCTGTGACACCACAGAACCTCTGGGAGCTCTGGAGACCGTGGTGATGCTATGGAACCTGATGCAACCCTGCCTCCACTGTGACACCACAGAAGCTCAGGGAGCCCTGGAGACTGTGGTGATGCTATGGAACCTGATGCAACCCTGCCTCCACTGTGACACCACAGAACCTCTGGGAGCCCTGGAGACCGTGCTGATGCTATGGAACCTGATGCAACCCTGCCTCCACTGTGACACCACAGAAGCTCGGGGAGCTCTGCAGACCGTGGGGATGCTGGCGAAGCTGACGGAACCCTGGGCACCACAGTGACGCTATGGAACCTGGTGGAACCGAGGGGCCACAGTGACACTGTGGGGCCTTTTGGAAGCAACAGGACCCTGGTGGGAAGCCACGGGATGATTAATCCTGCACGAACCTGCTCCAGGTGGGCTCCTCTCTCCCGGCTTCCACAGGTGCTGCTAGGATCCCACTCCGGCACTGGCTTGGCACGGGCTCACGGCTTCCTTTGGCAATGGCTCTGCTCCAGGATGGCATGCTGCAGAGAATGCAGGTAGATTTTGTGCTCACTCCTGGCATGCAGCTGGACAATAAAGCCTGATCCAGCCCCCCCTCAGCATATGTCCGGCTCTGGCATTGGGGCGGGGCAACTTTGGGAGCAGCCCCAGCCCTGCTCCTGCTCCCGGCTGGGCACCCAGCTGCTGGGACACAGGTGTGTCCTGATGCCACCGTCTACTCCTTTGAGAAGGGGAGGACAGAGTGCATCAGGGAGTTTGGTGTGGCTTACATGCGGCAAGGAGAAGGTGCAGCCCCAAACTGGCTTTCACTTCTAGAACCTTTTGCTATTGCGGGAGCAGCTGCTGGAGCTTTTCAACCGAGCTGCAAGAGTGAAAAGTGTGATGGCATGTCTATCTGAGAAGGAAGGTTCGGTGCCGCAGCCTGTTGTGCACAATTTATATGCTGATAAGAGAAGGGGGTGCTTTTGCAACGTTTTCCTTCCTGACACTTCTGTCTCTGTGAGCTTTAGCTGCTTGGACTCAGGGATACCGAAGGTATGTGAAAGTGACTGGGATGCGAGAATCATGTTGCACAGGGAACAGGGAAGGTCAGCAAATGTTTCCTGTCCTGGCACATCTCTCAGTCTGAACTGCAGCTGCAGATGCTTCACTTCCGCCAAGGACTCTGCCACCTTGAGAGAAGGATGCGCTCTATGGAGTTGAGAAAGAAAGTGCGTCTCACTAGCTTCTTTCCTCTACTTCATAGACAGCAAAGGGGCTATGAAAGGCAGCACTGGCTTTTTGTTCTAGGACTTCTTCTTTACAAGCAGCTGCTGGATGTTTGGAAGGGGGTTTGGGATATGCAAAAATGAGAGGCTAAGATGGTAAGAGGGTAAGATGGAAGTCATCTGGCAAAAGCAGAGCTCACAAAAGGGCCAGCTGAGAAAGCTCTTGCTGCCTACAACTTCAACTGCACCCCTCAAAGCAGCAGCACACACGCTGCTCTCGGCACTTTCCTTCTCAGCTCTACGCACCATCCTAAGCCTTGCCTCTCCCACACTCAGGATCCAAAGACAACGGCACCAGGGACTGCTCACACACTAAAGGCACCAGGACAAAAGGCTCACCAGCTTGGCCTTTGCATTCCCGCTGACAGCTCCACAGCTTGAACCCAGAGAACTGCCTGCTGCCAACAGCCTTTCCAATCACTCTGAGCACCTCATGACAAGGAGTGTGGGGAATGAATCTCCAGCAGCCTCCTGCCCCAGGCTGTCCCCCGGGAGCAGCCCTGCTCCAGGCCGTGACTGCCACCTGCACAGCCAAAGGACCCAGAGCCGGTGTTACACACCACGGCTGTGCCTGGCACAGAGACACCAGTGGCCACACAAGTGGCCATGGCACTGTCCACACACAGTCCCTGCTGCTGCTCCCCCAGCCGCTGGCACCAACTCCCAGCCACCCACTCCTAAAGCCACGGGGCCCACTGGGACATTGCGGGGGCTCGTGGAAGCCAGCGGCCATTGTGACACAGCGGGGCTGCACAGAGCCCACAGTGCTTTGTGACCCGTGGCTCCCAGGAGAGCCTTTGTGATGCTGGGGAACTACAAGGAAGCCTGGCTCCTCTGTGACACCACCACAGAAGCTCAGGGGAGCCCTTGAGACTGTGCTGATGCTATTGAACCTGATGCAACCCTGCCTCCTCTGTGACACCACAGAACCTCTGGGAGCTCTGGAGACCGTGCTGATGCTATGGAACCTGATGCAACCCTGCCTCCACTGTGACACCACAGAAGCTCAGGGAGCCCTGGAGACTGTGGTGATGCTATGGAACCTGATGCAACCCTGCCTCCACTGTGACACCACAGAACCTCTGGGAGCCCTGGAGACCGTGCTGATGCTATGGAACCTGATGCAACCCTGCCTCCACTGTGACACCACAGAAGCTCGGGGAGCTCTGCAGACCGTGGGGATGCTGGCGAAGCTGACGGAACCCTGGACACCACAGTGACGCTATGGAACCTGGTGGAACCGAGGGGCCACAGTGACACTGTGGGGCCTTTTGGAAGCAACAGGACCCTGGTGGGAAGCCACGGGATGATTAATCCTGCACGAACCTGCTCCAGGTGGGCTCCTCTCTCCCGGCTTCCACAGGTGCTGCTAGGATCCCACTCCGGCACTGGCTTGGCACGGGCTCACGGCTTCCTTTGGCAATGGCTCTGCTCCAGGATGGCATGCTGCAGAGAATGCAGGTAGATTTTGTGCTCACTCCTGGCATGCAGCTGGACAATAAAGCCTGATCCAGCCCCCCCTCAGCATATGTCCGGCTCTGGCATTGGGGCGGGGCAACTTTGGGAGCAGCCCCAGCCCTGCTCCTGCTCCCGGCTGGGCACCCAGCTGCTGGGACACAGGTGTGTCCTGATGCCACCGTCTACTCCTTTGAGAAGGGGAGGACAGAGTGCATCAGGGAGTTTGGTGTGGCTTACATGCGGCAAGGAGAAGGTGCAGCCCCAAACTGGCTTTCACTTCTAGAACCTTTTGCTATTGCGGGAGCAGCTGCTGGAGCTTTTCAACCGAGCTGCAAGAGTGAAAAGTGTGATGGCATGTCTATCTGAGAAGGAAGGTTCGGTGCCGCAGCCTGTTGTGCACAATTTATATGCTGATAAGAGAAGGGGGTGCTTTTGGAACGTTTTCCTTCCTGACACTTCTGTCTCTGTGAGCTTTAGCTGCTTGGACTCAGGGATACCGAAGGTATGTGAAAGTGACTGGGATGCGAGAATCATGTTGCACAGGGAACAGGGAAGGTCAGCAAATGTTTCCTGTCCTGGCACATCTCTCAGTCTGAACTGCAGCTGCAGATGCTTCACTTCCGCCAAGGACTCTGCCACCTTGAGAGAAGGATGCGCTCTATGGAGTTGAGAAAGAAAGTGCGTCTCACTAGCTTCTTTCCTCTACTTCATAGACAGCAAAGGGGCTATGAAAGGCAGCACTGGCTTTTTGTTCTAGGACTTCTTCTTTACAAGCAGCTGCTGGATGTTTGGAAGGGGGTTTGGGATATGCAAAAATGAGAGGCTAAGATGGTAAGAGGGTAAGATGGAAGTCATCTGGCAAAAGCAGAGCTCACAAAAGGGCCAGCTGAGAAAGCTCTTGCTGCCTACAACTTCAACTGCACCCCTCAAAGCAGCAGCACACACGCTGCTCTCGGCACTTTCCTTCTCAGCTCTACGCACCATCCTAAGCCTTGCCTCTCCCACACTCAGGATCCAAAGACAACGGCAGCAGGGACTTCTCACACACTAAAGGCACCAGGAAAAAAGGCTCACCAGCTTGGCCTTTGCATTCCCGCTGACAGCTCCACAGCTTGAACCCAGAGAACTGCCTGCTGCCAACAGCCTTTCCAATCACTCTGAGCACCTCATGACAAGGAGTGTGGGGAATGAATCTCCAGCAGCCTCCTGCCCCAGGCTGTCCCCCGGGAGCAGCCCTGCTCCAGGCCGTGACTGCCACCTGCACAGCCAAAGGACCCAGAGCCGGTGTTACACACCACGGCTGTGCCTGGCACAGAGACACCAGTGGCCACACAAGTGGCCATGGCACTGTCCACACACAGTCCCTGCTGCTGCTCCCCCAGCCGCTGGCACCAACTCCCAGCCACCCACTCCTAAAGCCACGGGGCCCACTGGGACACTGCGGGGGCTCGTGGAAGCCAGCGGCCATTGTGACACAGCGGGGCTGCACAGAGCCCACGGTGCTTTGTGACCCGTGGCTCCCAGGAGAGCCTTTGTGATGCTGGGGAACTACAAGGAAGCCTGGCTCCTCTGTGACACCACCACAGAAGCTCAGGGGAGCCCTGGAGACCGTGCTGATGCTATTGAACCTGATGCAACCCTGCCTCCTCTGTGACACCACAGAACCTCTGGGAGCCCTGGAGACCGTGGTGATGCTATGGAACCTGATGCAACCCTGCCTCCTCTGTGACACCACAGAACCTCTGGGAGCCCTGGAGACCGTGCTGATGCTATTGAACCTGATGCAACCCTGCCTCCTCTGTGACACCACAGAATCTCTTGGAGCCCTGGAGACCGTGCTGATGCTATGGAACCTGATGCAACCCTGCCTCCTCTGTGACACCACAGAACCTCTGGGAGCCCTGGAGACCGTGCTGATGCTATGGAACCTGATGCAACCCTGCCTCCACTGTGACACCACAGAAGCTCGGGGAGCTCTGCAGACCGTGGGGATGCTGGCGAAGCTGACGGAACCCTGGGCACCACAGTGACGCTATGGAACCTGGTGGAACCGAGGGGCCACAGTGACACTGTGGGGCCTTTTGGAAGCAACAGGACCCTGGTGGGAAGCCACGGGATGATTAATCCTGCACGAACCTGCTCCAGGTGGGCTCCTCTCTCCCAGCTTCCACAGGTGCTGCTAGGATCCCACTCCGGCACTGGCTTGGCACGGGCTGACGGCTTCCTTTGGCAATGGCTCTGCTCCAGGATGGCATGCTGCAGAGAATGCAGGTAGATTTTGTGCTCACTCCTGGCATGCAGCTGGACAATAAAGCCTGATCCAGCCCCCCCTCAGCATATGTCCGGCTCTGGCATTGGGGCGGGACAACTTTGGGAGCAGCCCCAGCCCTGCTCCTGCTCCCGGCTGGGCACCCAGCTGCTGGGACACAGGTGTGTCCTGATGCCACCATCTACTCCTTTGAGAAGGGGAGGACAGAGTGCATCAGGGAGTTTGGTGTGGCTTACATGCGGCAAGGAGAAGGTGCAGCCCCAAACTGGCTTTCACTTCTAGAACCTTTTGCTATTGCGGGAGCAGCTGCTGGAGCTTTTCAACCGAGCTGCAAGAGTGAAAAGTGTGATGGCATGTCTATCTGAGAAGGAAGGTTCGGTGCCGCAGCCTGTTGTGCACAATTTATATGCTGATAAGAGAAGGGGGTGCTTTTGGAACGTTTTCCTTCCTGACACTTCTGTCTCTGTGAGCTTTAGCTGCTTGGACTCAGGGATACCGAAGGTATGTGAAAGTGACTGGGATGCGAGAATCATGTTGCACAGGGAACAGGGAAGGTCAGCAAATGTTTCCTGTCCTGGCACATCTCTCAGTCTGAACTGCAGCTGCAGATGCTTCACTTCCGCCAAGGACTCTGCCACCTTGAGAGAAGGATGCGCTCTATGGAGTTGAGAAAGAAAGTGCGTCTCACTAGCTTCTTTCCTCTACTTCATAGACAGCAAAGGGGCTATGAAAGGCAGCACTGGCTTTTTGTTCTAGGACTTCTTCTTTACAAGCAGCTGCTGGATGTTTGGAAGGGGGTTTGGGATATGCAAAAATGAGAGGCTAAGATGGTAAGAGGGTAAGATGGAAGTCATCTGGCAAAAGCAGAGCTCACAAAAGGGCCAGCTGAGAAAGCTCTTGCTGCCTACAACTTCAACTGCACCCCTCAAAGCAGCAGCACACACGCTGCTCTCGGCACTTTCCTTCTCAGCTCTACGCACCATCCTAAGCCTTGCCTCTCCCACACTCAGGATCCAAAGACAACGGCACCAGGGACTGCTCACACACTAAAGGCACCAGGACAAAAGGCTCACCAGCTTGGCCTTTGCATTCCCGCTGACAGCTCCACAGCTTGAACCCAGAGAACTGCCTGCTGCCAACAGCCTTTCCAATCACTCTGAGCACCTCATGACAAGGAGTGTGGGGAATGAATCTCCAGCAGCCTCCTGCCCCAGGCTGTCCCCCGGGAGCAGCCCTGCTCCAGGCCGTGACTGCCACCTGCACAGCCAAAGGACCCAGAGCCGGTGTTACACACCACGGCTGTGCCTGGCACAGAGACACCAGTGGCCACACAAGTGGCCATGGCACTGTCCACACACAGTCCCTGCTGCTGCTCCCCCAGCCGCTGGCACCAACTCCCAGCCACCCACTCCTAAAGCCACGGGGCCCACTGGGACACTGCGGGGGCTCGTGGAAGCCAGCGGCCATTGTGACACAGCGGGGCTGCACAGAGCCCACGGTGCTTTGTGACCCGTGGCTCCCAGGAGAGCCTTTGTGATGCTGGGGAACTACAAGGAAGCCTGGCTCCTCTGTGACACCACCACAGAAGCTCAGGGGAGCCCTGGAGACCGTGGTGATGCTATGGAACCTGATGCAACCCTGCCTCCTCTGTGACACCACAGAACCTCTGGGAGCCCTGGAGACCGTGGTGATGCTATGGAACCTGATGCAACCCTGCCTCCACTGTGACACCACAGAAGCTCAGGGAGCCCTGGAGACTGTGGTGATGCTATTGAACCTGATGCAACCCTGCCTCCTCTGTGACACCACAGAATCTCTTGGAGCCCTGGAGACCGTGCTGATGCTATGGAACCTGATGCAACCCTGCCTCCTCTGTGACACCACAGAACCTCTGGGAGCCCTGGAGACCGTGCTGATGCTATGGAACCTGATGCAACCCTGCCTCCACTGTGACACCACAGAAGCTCGGGGAGCTCTGCAGACCGTGGGGATGCTGGCGAAGCTGACGGAACCCTGGGCACCACAGTGACGCTATGGAACCTGGTGGAACCGAGGGGCCACAGTGACACTGTGGGGCCTTTTGGAAGCAACAGGACCCTGGTGGGAAGCCACGGGATGATTAATCCTGCACGAACCTGCTCCAGGTGGGCTCCTCTCTCCCAGCTTCCACAGGTGCTGCTAGGATCCCACTCCGGCACTGGCTTGGCACGGGCTGACGGCTTCCTTTGGCAATGGCTCTGCTCCAGGATGGCATGCTGCAGAGAATGCAGGTAGATTTTGTGCTCACTCCTGGCATGCAGCTGGACAATAAAGCCTGATCCAGCCCCCCCTCAGCATATGTCCGGCTCTGGCATTGGGGCGGGACAACTTTGGGAGCAGCCCCAGCCCTGCTCCTGCTCCCGGCTGGGCACCCAGCTGCTGGGACACAGGTGTGTCCTGATGCCACCATCTACTCCTTTGAGAAGGGGAGGACAGAGTGCATCAGGGAGTTTGGTGTGGCTTACATGCGGCAAGGAGAAGGTGCAGCCCCAAACTGGCTTTCACTTCTAGAACCTTTTGCTATTGCGGGAGCAGCTGCTGGAGCTTTTCAACCGAGCTGCAAGAGTGAAAAGTGTGATGGCATGTCTATCTGAGAAGGAAGGTTCGGTGCCGCAGCCTGTTGTGCACAATTTATATGCTGATAAGAGAAGGGGGTGCTTTTGGAACGTTTTCCTTCCTGACACTTCTGTCTCTGTGAGCTTTAGCTGCTTGGACTCAGGGATACCGAAGGTATGTGAAAGTGACTGGGATGCGAGAATCATGTTGCACAGGGAACAGGGAAGGTCAGCAAATGTTTCCTGTCCTGGCACATCTCTCAGTCTGAACTGCAGCTGCAGATGCTTCACTTCCGCCAAGGACTCTGCCACCTTGAGAGAAGGATGCGCTCTATGGAGTTGAGAAAGAAAGTGCGTCTCACTAGCTTCTTTCCTCTACTTCATAGACAGCAAAGGGGCTATGAAAGGCAGCACTGGCTTTTTGTTCTAGGACTTCTTCTTTACAAGCAGCTGCTGGATGTTTGGAAGGGGGTTTGGGATATGCAAAAATGAGAGGCTAAGATGGTAAGAGGGTAAGATGGAAGTCATCTGGCAAAAGCAGAGCTCACAAAAGGGCCAGCTGAGAAAGCTCTTGCTGCCTACAACTTCAACTGCACCCCTCAAAGCAGCAGCACACACGCTGCTCTCGGCACTTTCCTTCTCAGCTCTACGCACCATCCTAAGCCTTGCCTCTCCCACACTCAGGATCCAAAGACAACGGCACCAGGGACTGCTCACACACTAAAGGCACCAGGACAAAAGGCTCACCAGCTTGGCCTTTGCATTCCCGCTGACAGCTCCACAGCTTGAACCCAGAGAACTGCCTGCTGCCAACAGCCTTTCCAATCACTCTGAGCACCTCATGACAAGGAGTGTGGGGAATGAATCTCCAGCAGCCTCCTGCCCCAGGCTGTCCCCCGGGAGCAGCCCTGCTCCAGGCCGTGACTGCCACCTGCACAGCCAAAGGACCCAGAGCCGGTGTTACACACCACGGCTGTGCCTGGCACAGAGACACCAGTGGCCACACAAGTGGCCATGGCACTGTCCACACACAGTCCCTGCTGCTGCTCCCCCAGCCGCTGGCACCAACTCCCAGCCACCCACTCCTAAAGCCACGGGGCCCACTGGGACACTGCGGGGGCTCGTGGAAGCCAGCGGCCATTGTGACACAGCGGGGCTGCACAGAGCCCACGGTGCTTTGTGACCCGTGGCTCCCAGGAGAGCCTTTGTGATGCTGGGGAACTACAAGGAAGCCTGGCTCCTCTGTGACACCACCACAGAAGCTCAGGGGAGCCCTGGAGACCGTGGTGATGCTATGGAACCTGATGCAACCCTGCCTCCTCTGTGACACCACAGAACCTCTGGGAGCCCTGGAGACCGTGGTGATGCTATGGAACCTGATGCAACCCTGCCTCCACTGTGACACCACAGAAGCTCAGGGAGCCCTGGAGACTGTGGTGATGCTATGGAACCTGATGCAACCCTGCCTCCACTGTGACACCACAGAACCTCTGGGAGCCCTGGAGACCGTGCTGATGCTATGGAACCTGATGCAACCCTGCCTCCACTGTGACACCACAGAAGCTCGGGGAGCTCTGCAGACCGTGGGGATGCTGGCGAAGCTGACGGAACCCTGGGCACCACAGTGACGCTATGGAACCTGGTGGAACCGAGGGGCCACAGTGACACTGTGGGGCCTTTTGGAAGCAACAGGACCCTGGTGGGAAGCCACGGGATGATTAATCCTGCACGAACCTGCTCCAGGTGGGCTCCTCTCTCCCGGCTTCCACAGGTGCTGCTAGGATCCCACTCCGGCACTGGCTTGGCACGGGCTCACGGCTTCCTTTGGCAATGGCTCTGCTCCAGGATGGCATGCTGCAGAGAATGCAGGTAGATTTTGTGCTCACTCCTGGCATGCAGCTGGACAATAAAGCCTGATCCAGCCCCCCCTCAGCATATGTCCGGCTCTGGCATTGGGGCGGGGCAACTTTGGGAGCAGCCCCAGCCCTGCTCCTGCTCCCGGCTGGGCACCCAGCTGCTGGGACACAGGTGTGTCCTGATGCCACCGTCTACTCCTTTGAGAAGGGGAGGACAGAGTGCATCAGGGAGTTTGGTGTGGCTTACATGCGGCAAGGAGAAGGTGCAGCCCCAAACTGGCTTTCACTTCTAGAACCTTTTGCTATTGCGGGAGCAGCTGCTGGAGCTTTTCAACCGAGCTGCAAGAGTGAAAAGTGTGATGGCATGTCTATCTGAGAAGGAAGGTTCGGTGCCGCAGCCTGTTGTGCACAATTTATATGCTGATAAGAGAAGGGGGTGCTTTTGCAACGTTTTCCTTCCTGACACTTCTGTCTCTGTGAGCTTTAGCTGCTTGGACTCAGGGATACCGAAGGTATGTGAAAGTGACTGGGATGCGAGAATCATGTTGCACAGGGAACAGGGAAGGTCAGCAAATGTTTCCTGTCCTGGCACATCTCTCAGTCTGAACTGCAGCTGCAGATGCTTCACTTCCGCCAAGGACTCTGCCACCTTGAGAGAAGGATGCGCTCTATGGAGTTGAGAAAGAAAGTGCGTCTCACTAGCTTCTTTCCTCTACTTCATAGACAGCAAAGGGGCTATGAAAGGCAGCACTGGCTTTTTGTTCTAGGACTTCTTCTTTACAAGCAGCTGCTGGATGTTTGGAAGGGGGTTTGGGATATGCAAAAATGAGAGGCTAAGATGGTAAGAGGGTAAGATGGAAGTCATCTGGCAAAAGCAGAGCTCACAAAAGGGCCAGCTGAGAAAGCTCTTGCTGCCTACAACTTCAACTGCACCCCTCAAAGCAGCAGCACACACGCTGCTCTCGGCACTTTCCTTCTCAGCTCTACGCACCATCCTAAGCCTTGCCTCTCCCACACTCAGGATCCAAAGACAACGGCACCAGGGACTGCTCACACACTAAAGGCACCAGGACAAAAGGCTCACCAGCTTGGCCTTTGCATTCCCGCTGACAGCTCCACAGCTTGAACCCAGAGAACTGCCTGCTGCCAACAGCCTTTCCAATCACTCTGAGCACCTCATGACAAGGAGTGTGGGGAATGAATCTCCAGCAGCCTCCTGCCCCAGGCTGTCCCCCGGGAGCAGCCCTGCTCCAGGCCGTGACTGCCACCTGCACAGCCAAAGGACCCAGAGCCGGTGTTACACACCACGGCTGTGCCTGGCACAGAGACACCAGTGGCCACACAAGTGGCCATGGCACTGTCCACACACAGTCCCTGCTGCTGCTCCCCCAGCCGCTGGCACCAACTCCCAGCCACCCACTCCTAAAGCCACGGGGCCCACTGGGACACTGCGGGGGCTCGTGGAAGCCAGCGGCCATTGTGACACAGCGGGGCTGCACAGAGCCCACGGTGCTTTGTGACCCGTGGCTCCCAGGAGAGCCTTTGTGATGCTGGGGAACTACAAGGAAGCCTGCCTCCTCTGTGACACCACCACAGAAGCTCAGGGGAGCCCTGGAGACCGTGCTGATGCTATTGAACCTGATGCAACCCTGCCTCCTCTGTGACACCACAGAAGCTCTTGGAGCCCTGGAGACCGTGGTGATGCTATGGAACCTGATGCAACCCTGCCTCCTCTGTGACACCACAGAACCTCTGGGAGCCCTGGAGACCGTGCTGATGCTATGGAACCTGATGCAACCCTGCCTCCACTGTGACACCACAGAAGCTCAGGGAGCCCTGGAGACTGTGGTGATGCTATGGAACCTGATGCAACCCTGCCTCCACTGTGACACCACAGAACCTCTGGGAGCCCTGGAGACCGTGCTGATGCTATGGAACCTGATGCAACCCTGCCTCCACTGTGACACCACAGAAGCTCGGGGAGCTCTGCAGACCGTGGGGATGCTGGCGAAGCTGACGGAACCCTGGGCACCACAGTGACGCTATGGAACCTGGTGGAACCGAGGGGCCACAGTGACACTGTGGGGCCTTTTGGAAGCAACAGGACCCTGGTGGGAAGCCACGGGATGATTAATCCTGCACGAACCTGCTCCAGGTGGGCTCCTCTCTCCCGGCTTCCACAGGTGCTGCTAGGATCCCACTCCGGCACTGGCTTGGCACGGGCTGACGGCTTCCTTTGGCAATGGCTCTGCTCCAGGATGGCATGCTGCAGAGAATGCAGGTAGATTTTGTGCTCACTCCTGGCATGCAGCTGGACAATAAAGCCTGATCCAGCCCCCCCTCAGCATATGTCCGGCTCTGGCATTGGGGCGGGGCAACTTTGGGAGCAGCCCCAGCCCTGCTCCTGCTCCCGGCTGGGCACCCAGCTGCTGGGACACAGGTGTGTCCTGATGCCACCGTCTACTCCTTTGAGAAGGGGAGGACAGAGTGCATCAGGGAGTTTGGTGTGGCTTACATGCGGCAAGGAGAAGGTGCAGCCCCAAACTGGCTTTCACTTCTAGAACCTTTTGCTATTGCGGGAGCAGCTGCTGGAGCTTTTCAACCGAGCTGCAAGAGTGAAAAGTGTGATGGCATGTCTATCTGAGAAGGAAGGTTCGGTGCCGCAGCCTGTTGTGCACAATTTATATGCTGATAAGAGAAGGGGGTGCTTTTGCAACGTTTTCCTTCCTGACACTTCTGTCTCTGTGAGCTTTAGCTGCTTGGACTCAGGGGTACCGAAGGTGTGTGAAAGTGACTGGGATGCGAGAATCATGTTGCACAGGGAACAGGGAAGGTCAGCAAATGTTTCCTGTCCTGGCACATCTCTCAGTCTGAACTGCAGCTGCAGATGCTTCACTTCCGCCAAGGACTCTGCCACCTTGAGAGAAGGATGCGCTCTATGGAGTTGAGAAAGAAAGTGCGTCTCACTAGCTTCTTTCCTCTACTTCATAGACAGCAAAGGGGCTATGAAAGGCAGCACTGGCTTTTTGTTCTAGGACTTCTTCTTTACAAGCAGCTGCTAGATGTTTGGAAGGGGGTTTGGGATATGCAAAAATGAGAGGCTAAGATGGTAAGAGGGTAAGATGGAAGTCATCTGGCAAAAGCAGAGCTCACAAAAGGGCCAGCTGAGAAAGCTCTTGCTGCCTACAACTTCAACTGCACCCCTCAAAGCAGCAGCACACACGCTGCTCTCGGCACTTTCCTTCTCAGCTCTACGCACCATCCTAAGCCTTGCCTCTCCCACACTCAGGATCCAAAGACAACGGCACCAGGGACTGCTCACACACTAAAGGCACCAGGACAAAAGGCTCACCAGCTTGGCCTTTGCATTCCCGCTGACAGCTCCACAGCTTGAACCCAGAGAACTGCCTGCTGCCAACAGCCTTTCCAATCACTCTGAGCACCTCATGACAAGGAGTGTGGGGAATGAATCTCCAGCAGCCTCCTGCCCCAGGCTGTCCCCTGGGAGCAGCCCTGCTCCAGGCCGTGACTGCCACCTGCACAGCCAAAGGACCCAGAGCCGGTGTTACACACCACGGCTGTGCCTGGCACAGAGACACCAGTGGCCACACAAGTGGCCATGGCACTGTCCACACACAGTCCCTGCTGCTGCTCCCCCAGCCGCTGGCACCAACTCCCAGCCACCCACTCCTAAAGCCACGGGGCCCACTGGGACACTGCGGGGGCTCGTGGAAGCCAGCGGCCATTGTGACACAGCGGGGCTGCACAGAGCCCACGGTGCTTTGTGACCCGTGGCTCCCAGGAGAGCCTTTGTGATGCTGGGGAACTACAAGGAAGCCTGCCTCCTCTGTGACACCACCACAGAAGCTCAGGGGAGCCCTGGAGACCGTGCTGATGCTATTGAACCTGATGCAACCCTGCCTCCTCTGTGACACCACAGAACCTCTGGGAGCCCTGGAGACCGTGGTGATGCTATGGAACCTGATGCAACCCTGCCTCCTCTGTGACACCACAGAACCTCTGGGAGCCCTGGAGACCGTGCTGATGCTATGGAACCTGATGCAACCCTGCCTCCACTGTGACACCACAGAAGCTCAGGGAGCCCTGGAGACTGTGGTGATGCTATGGAACCTGATGCAACCCTGCCTCCACTGTGACACCACAGAACCTCTGGGAGCCCTGGAGACCGTGCTGATGCTATGGAACCTGAAGCAACCCTGCCTCCACTGTGACACCACAGAAGCTCGGGGAGCTCTGCAGACCGTGGGGATGCTGGCGAAGCTGACGGAACCCTGGGCACCACAGTGACGCTATGGAACCTGGTGGAACCGAGGGGCCACAGTGACACTGTGGGGCCTTTTGGAAGCAACAGGACCCTGGTGGGAAGCCACGGGATGATTAATCCTGCACGAACCTGCTCCAGGTGGGCTCCTCTCTCCCGGCTTCCACAGGTGCTGCTAGGATCCCACTCCGGCACTGGCTTGGCACGGGCTCACGGCTTCCTTTGGCAATGGCTCTGCTCCAGGATGGCATGCTGCAGAGAATGCAGGTAGATTTTGTGCTCACTCCTGGCATGCAGCTGGACAATAAAGCCTGATCCAGCCCCCCCTCAGCATATGTCCGGCTCTGGCATTGGGGCGGGGCAACTTTGGGAGCAGCCCCAGCCCTGCTCCTGCTCCCGGCTGGGCACCCAGCTGCTGGGACACAGGTGTGTCCTGATGCCACCGTCTACTCCTTTGAGAAGGGGAGGACAGAGTGCATCAGGGAGTTTGGTGTGGCTTACATGCGGCAAGGAGAAGGTGCAGCCCCAAACTGGCTTTCACTTCTAGAACCTTTTGCTATTGCGGGAGCAGCTGCTGGAGCTTTTCAACCGAGCTGCAAGAGTGAAAAGTGTGATGGCATGTCTATCTGAGAAGGAAGGTTCGGTGCCGCAGCCTGTTGTGCACAATTTATATGCTGATAAGAGAAGGGGGTGCTTTTGGAACGTTTTCCTTCCTGACACTTCTGTCTCTGTGAGCTTTAGCTGCTTGGACTCAGGGGTACCGAAGGTGTGTGAAAGTGACTGGGATGCGAGAATCATGTTGCACAGGGAACAGGGAAGGTCAGCAAATGTTTCCTGTCCTGGCACATCTCTCAGTCTGAACTGCAGCTGCAGATGCTTCACTTCCGCCAAGGACTCTGCCACCTTGAGAGAAGGATGCGCTCTATGGAGTTGAGAAAGAAAGTGCGTCTCACTAGCTTCTTTCCTCTACTTCATAGACAGCAAAGGGGCTATGAAAGGCAGCACTGGCTTTTTGTTCTAGGACTTCTTCTTTACAAGCAGCTGCTGGATGTTTGGAAGGGGGTTTGGGATATGCAAAAATGAGAGGCTAAGATGGTAAGAGGGTAAGATGGAAGTCATCTGGCAAAAGCAGAGCTCACAAAAGGGCCAGCTGAGAAAGCTCTTGCTGCCTACAACTTCAACTGCACCCCTCAAAGCAGCAGCACACACGCTGCTCTCGGCACTTTCCTTCTCAGCTCTACGCACCATCCTAAGCCTTGCCTCTCCCACACTCAGGATCCAAAGACAACGGCACCAGGGACTGCTCACACACTAAAGGCACCAGGACAAAAGGCTCACCAGCTTGGCCTTTGCATTCCCGCTGACAGCTCCACAGCTTGAACCCAGAGAACTGCCTGCTGCCAACAGCCTTTCCAATCACTCTGAGCACCTCATGACAAGGAGTGTGGGGAATGAATCTCCAGCAGCCTCCTGCCCCAGGCTGTCCCCTGGGAGCAGCCCTGCTCCAGGCCGTGACTGCCACCTGCACAGCCAAAGGACCCAGAGCCGGTGTTACACACCACGGCTGTGCCTGGCACAGAGACACCAGTGGCCACACAAGTGGCCATGGCACTGTCCACACACAGTCCCTGCTGCTGCTCCCCCAGCCGCTGGCACCAACTCCCAGCCACCCACTCCTAAAGCCACGGGGCCCACTGGGACACTGCGGGGGCTCGTGGAAGCCAGCGGCCATTGTGACACAGCGGGGCTGCACAGAGCCCACGGTGCTTTGTGACCCGTGGCTCCCAGGAGAGCCTTTGTGATGCTGGGGAACTACAAGGAAGCCTGGCTCCTCTGTGACACCACCACAGAAGCTCAGGGGAGCCCTGGAGACCGTGCTGATGCTATTGAACCTGATGCAACCCTGCCTCCTCTGTGACACCACAGAAGCTCTTGGAGCCCTGGAGACCGTGGTGATGCTATGGAACCTGATGCAACCCTGCCTCCTCTGTGACACCACAGAACCTCTGGGAGCCCTGGAGACCGTGCTGATGCTATGGAACCTGATGCAACCCTGCCTCCACTGTGACACCACAGAAGCTCAGGGAGCCCTGGAGACTGTGGTGATGCTATGGAACCTGATGCAACCCTGCCTCCACTGTGACACCACAGAACCTCTGGGAGCCCTGGAGACCGTGCTGATGCTATGGAACCTGAAGCAACCCTGCCTCCACTGTGACACCACAGAAGCTCGGGGAGCTCTGCAGACCGTGGGGATGCTGGCGAAGCTGACGGAACCCTGGGCACCACAGTGACGCTATGGAACCTGGTGGAACCGAGGGGCCACAGTGACACTGTGGGGCCTTTTGGAAGCAACAGGACCCTGGTGGGAAGCCACGGGATGATTAATCCTGCACGAACCTGCTCCAGGTGGGCTCCTCTCTCCCGGCTTCCACAGGTGCTGCTAGGATCCCACTCCGGCACTGGCTTGGCACGGGCTCACGGCTTCCTTTGGCAATGGCTCTGCTCCAGGATGGCATGCTGCAGAGAATGCAGGTAGATTTTGTGCTCACTCCTGGCATGCAGCTGGACAATAAAGCCTGATCCAGCCCCCCCTCAGCATATGTCCGGCTCTGGCATTGGGGCGGGGCAACTTTGGGAGCAGCCCCAGCCCTGCTCCTGCTCCCGGCTGGGCACCCAGCTGCTGGGACACAGGTGTGTCCTGATGCCACCGTCTACTCCTTTGAGAAGGGGAGGACAGAGTGCATCAGGGAGTTTGGTGTGGCTTACATGCGGCAAGGAGAAGGTGCAGCCCCAAACTGGCTTTCACTTCTAGAACCTTTTGCTATTGCGGGAGCAGCTGCTGGAGCTTTTCAACCGAGCTGCAAGAGTGAAAAGTGTGATGGCATGTCTATCTGAGAAGGAAGGTTCGGTGCCGCAGCCTGTTGTGCACAATTTATATGCTGATAAGAGAAGGGGGTGCTTTTGCAACGTTTTCCTTCCTGACACTTCTGTCTCTGTGAGCTTTAGCTGCTTGGACTCAGGGATACCGAAGGTGTGTGAAAGTGACTGGGATGCGAGAATCATGTTGCACAGGGAACAGGGAAGGTCAGCAAATGTTTCCTGTCCTGGCACATCTCTCAGTCTGAACTGCAGCTGCAGATGCTTCACTTCTGCCAAGGACTCTGCCACCTTGAGAGAAGGATGCGCTCTATGGAGTTGAGAAAGAAAGTGCGTCTCACTAGCTTCTTTCCTCTACTTCATAGACAGCAAAGGGGCTATGAAAGGCAGCACTGGCTTTTTGTTCTAGGACTTCTTCTTTACAAGCAGCTGCTGGATGTTTGGAAGGGGGTTTGGGATATGCAAAAATGAGAGGCTAAGATGGTAAGAGGGTAAGATGGAAGTCATCTGGCAAAAGCAGAGCTCACAAAAGGGCCAGCTGAGAAAGCTCTTGCTGCCTACAACTTCAACTGCACCCCTCAAAGCAGCAGCACACACGCTGCTCTCGGCACTTTCCTTCTCAGCTCTACGCACCATCCTAAGCCTTGCCTCTCCCACACTCAGGATCCAAAGACAACGGCACCAGGGACTGCTCACACACTAAAGGCACCAGGACAAAAGGCTCACCAGCTTGGCCTTTGCATTCCCGCTGACAGCTCCACAGCTTGAACCCAGAGAACTGCCTGCTGCCAACAGCCTTTCCAATCACTCTGAGCACCTCATGACAAGGAGTGTGGGGAATGAATCTCCAGCAGCCTCCTGCCCCAGGCTGTCCCCTGGGAGCAGCCCTGCTCCAGGCCGTGACTGCCACCTGCACAGCCAAAGGACCCAGAGCCGGTGTTACACACCACGGCTGTGCCTGGCACAGAGACACCAGTGGCCACACAAGTGGCCATGGCACTGTCCACACACAGTCCCTGCTGCTGCTCCCCCAGCCGCTGGCACCAACTCCCAGCCACCCACTCCTAAAGCCACGGGGCCCACTGGGACACTGCGGGGGCTCGTGGAAGCCAGCGGCCATTGTGACACAGCGGGGCTGCACAGAGCCCACGGTGCTTTGTGACCCGTGGCTCCCAGGAGAGCCTTTGTGATGCTGGGGAACTACAAGGAAGCCTGGCTCCTCTGTGACACCACCACAGAAGCTCAGGGGAGCCCTGGAGACCGTGCTGATGCTATTGAACCTGATGCAACCCTGCCTCCTCTGTGACACCACAGAACCTCTGGGAGCCCTGGAGACCGTGGTGATGCTATGGAACCTGATGCAACCCTGCCTCCTCTGTGACACCACAGAACCTCTGGGAGCCCTGGAGACCGTGCTGATGCTATGGAACCTGATGCAACCCTGCCTCCACTGTGACACCACAGAAGCTCAGGGAGCCCTGGAGACTGTGGTGATGCTATGGAACCTGATGCAACCCTGCCTCCACTGTGACACCACAGAACCTCTGGGAGCCCTGGAGACCGTGCTGATGCTATGGAACCTGAAGCAACCCTGCCTCCACTGTGACACCACAGAAGCTCGGGGAGCTCTGCAGACCGTGGGGATGCTGGCGAAGCTGACGGAACCCTGGGCACCACAGTGACGCTATGGAACCTGGTGGAACCGAGGGGCCACAGTGACACTGTGGGGCCTTTTGGAAGCAACAGGACCCTGGTGGGAAGCCACGGGATGATTAATCCTGCACGAACCTGCTCCAGGTGGGCTCCTCTCTCCCGGCTTCCACAGGTGCTGCTAGGATCCCACTCCGGCACTGGCTTGGCACGGGCTCACGGCTTCCTTTGGCAATGGCTCTGCTCCAGGATGGCATGCTGCAGAGAATGCAGGTAGATTTTGTGCTCACTCCTGGCATGCAGCTGGACAATAAAGCCTGATCCAGCCCCCCCTCAGCATATGTCCGGCTCTGGCATTGGGGCGGGGCAACTTTGGGAGCAGCCCCAGCCCTGCTCCTGCTCCCGGCTGGGCACCCAGCTGCTGGGACACAGGTGTGTCCTGATGCCACCGTCTACTCCTTTGAGAAGGGGAGGACAGAGTGCATCAGGGAGTTTGGTGTGGCTTACATGCGGCAAGGAGAAGGTGCAGCCCCAAACTGGCTTTCACTTCTAGAACCTTTTGCTATTGCGGGAGCAGCTGCTGGAGCTTTTCAACCGAGCTGCAAGAGTGAAAAGTGTGATGGCATGTCTATCTGAGAAGGAAGGTTCGGTGCCGCAGCCTGTTGTGCACAATTTATATGCTGATAAGAGAAGGGGGTGCTTTTGGAACGTTTTCCTTCCTGACACTTCTGTCTCTGTGAGCTTTAGCTGCTTGGACTCAGGGGTACCGAAGGTGTGTGAAAGTGACTGGGATGCGAGAATCATGTTGCACAGGGAACAGGGAAGGTCAGCAAATGTTTCCTGTCCTGGCACATCTCTCAGTCTGAACTGCAGCTGCAGATGCTTCACTTCCGCCAAGGACTCTGCCACCTTGAGAGAAGGATGCGCTCTATGGAGTTGAGAAAGAAAGTGCGTCTCACTAGCTTCTTTCCTCTACTTCATAGACAGCAAAGGGGCTATGAAAGGCAGCACTGGCTTTTTGTTCTAGGACTTCTTCTTTACAAGCAGCTGCTGGATGTTTGGAAGGGGGTTTGGGATATGCAAAAATGAGAGGCTAAGATGGTAAGAGGGTAAGATGGAAGTCATCTGGCAAAAGCAGAGCTCACAAAAGGGCCAGCTGAGAAAGCTCTTGCTGCCTACAACTTCAACTGCACCCCTCAAAGCAGCAGCACACACGCTGCTCTCGGCACTTTCCTTCTCAGCTCTACGCACCATCCTAAGCCTTGCCTCTCCCACACTCAGGATCCAAAGACAACGGCACCAGGGACTGCTCACACACTAAAGGCACCAGGACAAAAGGCTCACCAGCTTGGCCTTTGCATTCCCGCTGACAGCTCCACAGCTTGAACCCAGAGAACTGCCTGCTGCCAACAGCCTTTCCAATCACTCTGAGCACCTCATGACAAGGAGTGTGGGGAATGAATCTCCAGCAGCCTCCTGCCCCAGGCTGTCCCCTGGGAGCAGCCCTGCTCCAGGCCGTGACTGCCACCTGCACAGCCAAAGGACCCAGAGCCGGTGTTACACACCACGGCTGTGCCTGGCACAGAGACACCAGTGGCCACACAAGTGGCCATGGCACTGTCCACACACAGTCCCTGCTGCTGCTCCCCCAGCCGCTGGCACCAACTCCCAGCCACCCACTCCTAAAGCCACGGGGCCCACTGGGACACTGCGGGGGCTCGTGGAAGCCAGCGGCCATTGTGACACAGCGGGGCTGCACAGAGCCCACGGTGCTTTGTGACCCGTGGCTCCCAGGAGAGCCTTTGTGATGCTGGGGAACTACAAGGAAGCCTGGCTCCTCTGTGACACCACCACAGAAGCTCAGGGGAGCCCTGGAGACCGTGCTGATGCTATTGAACCTGATGCAACCCTGCCTCCTCTGTGACACCACAGAAGCTCTTGGAGCCCTGGAGACCGTGGTGATGCTATGGAACCTGATGCAACCCTGCCTCCTCTGTGACACCACAGAACCTCTGGGAGCCCTGGAGACCGTGCTGATGCTATGGAACCTGATGCAACCCTGCCTCCACTGTGACACCACAGAAGCTCAGGGAGCCCTGGAGACTGTGGTGATGCTATGGAACCTGATGCAACCCTGCCTCCACTGTGACACCACAGAACCTCTGGGAGCCCTGGAGACCGTGCTGATGCTATGGAACCTGAAGCAACCCTGCCTCCACTGTGACACCACAGAAGCTCGGGGAGCTCTGCAGACCGTGGGGATGCTGGCGAAGCTGACGGAACCCTGGGCACCACAGTGACGCTATGGAACCTGGTGGAACCGAGGGGCCACAGTGACACTGTGGGGCCTTTTGGAAGCAACAGGACCCTGGTGGGAAGCCACGGGATGATTAATCCTGCACGAACCTGCTCCAGGTGGGCTCCTCTCTCCCGGCTTCCACAGGTGCTGCTAGGATCCCACTCCGGCACTGGCTTGGCACGGGCTCACGGCTTCCTTTGGCAATGGCTCTGCTCCAGGATGGCATGCTGCAGAGAATGCAGGTAGATTTTGTGCTCACTCCTGGCATGCAGCTGGACAATAAAGCCTGATCCAGCCCCCCCTCAGCATATGTCCGGCTCTGGCATTGGGGCGGGGCAACTTTGGGAGCAGCCCCAGCCCTGCTCCTGCTCCCGGCTGGGCACCCAGCTGCTGGGACACAGGTGTGTCCTGATGCCACCGTCTACTCCTTTGAGAAGGGGAGGACAGAGTGCATCAGGGAGTTTGGTGTGGCTTACATGCGGCAAGGAGAAGGTGCAGCCCCAAACTGGCTTTCACTTCTAGAACCTTTTGCTATTGCGGGAGCAGCTGCTGGAGCTTTTCAACCGAGCTGCAAGAGTGAAAAGTGTGATGGCATGTCTATCTGAGAAGGAAGGTTCGGTGCCGCAGCCTGTTGTGCACAATTTATATGCTGATAAGAGAAGGGGGTGCTTTTGCAACGTTTTCCTTCCTGACACTTCTGTCTCTGTGAGCTTTAGCTGCTTGGACTCAGGGATACCGAAGGTGTGTGAAAGTGACTGGGATGCGAGAATCATGTTGCACAGGGAACAGGGAAGGTCAGCAAATGTTTCCTGTCCTGGCACATCTCTCAGTCTGAACTGCAGCTGCAGATGCTTCACTTCTGCCAAGGACTCTGCCACCTTGAGAGAAGGATGCGCTCTATGGAGTTGAGAAAGAAAGTGCGTCTCACTAGCTTCTTTCCTCTACTTCATAGACAGCAAAGGGGCTATGAAAGGCAGCACTGGCTTTTTGTTCTAGGACTTCTTCTTTACAAGCAGCTGCTGGATGTTTGGAAGGGGGTTTGGGATATGCAAAAATGAGAGGCTAAGATGGTAAGAGGGTAAGATGGAAGTCATCTGGCAAAAGCAGAGCTCACAAAAGGGCCAGCTGAGAAAGCTCTTGCTGCCTACAACTTCAACTGCACCCCTCAAAGCAGCAGCACACACGCTGCTCTCGGCACTTTCCTTCTCAGCTCTACGCACCATCCTAAGCCTTGCCTCTCCCACACTCAGGATCCAAAGACAACGGCACCAGGGACTGCTCACACACTAAAGGCACCAGGACAAAAGGCTCACCAGCTTGGCCTTTGCATTCCCGCTGACAGCTCCACAGCTTGAACCCAGAGAACTGCCTGCTGCCAACAGCCTTTCCAATCACTCTGAGCACCTCATGACAAGGAGTGTGGGGAATGAATCTCCAGCAGCCTCCTGCCCCAGGCTGTCCCCCGGGAGCAGCCCTGCTCCAGGCCGTGACTGCCACCTGCACAGCCAAAGGACCCAGAGCCGGTGTTACACACCACGGCTGTGCCTGGCACAGAGACACCAGTGGCCACACAAGTGGCCATGGCACTGTCCACACACAGTCCCTGCTGCTGCTCCCCCAGCCGCTGGCACCAACTCCCAGCCACCCACTCCTAAAGCCACGGGGCCCACTGGGACACTGCGGGGGCTCGTGGAAGCCAGCGGCCATTGTGACACAGCGGGGCTGCACAGAGCCCACGGTGCTTTGTGACCCGTGGCTCCCAGGAGAGCCTTTGTGATGCTGGGGAACTACAAGGAAGCCTGGCTCCTCTGTGACACCACCACAGAAGCTCAGGGGAGCCCTGGAGACCGTGCTGATGCTATTGAACCTGATGCAACCCTGCCTCCTCTGTGACACCACAGAACCTCTGGGAGCCCTGGAGACCGTGCTGATGCTATGGAACCTGATGCAACCCTGCCTCCTCTGTGACACCACAGAACCTCTGGGAGCCCTGGAGACCGTGCTGATGCTATGGAACCTGATGCAACCCTGCCTCCACTGTGACACCACAGAAGCTCAGGGAGCCCTGGAGACTGTGGTGATGCTATGGAACCTGATGCAACCCTGCCTCCACTGTGACACCACAGAACCTCTGGGAGCCCTGGAGACCGTGCTGATGCTATGGAACCTGATGCAACCCTGCCTCCACTGTGACACCACAGAAGCTCGGGGAGCTCTGCAGACCGTGGGGATGCTGGCGAAGCTGACGGAACCCTGGGCACCACAGTGACGCTATGGAACCTGGTGGAACCGAGGGGCCACAGTGACACTGTGGGGCCTTTTGGAAGCAACAGGACCCTGGTGGGAAGCCACGGGATGATTAATCCTGCACGAACCTGCTCCAGGTGGGCTCCTCTCTCCCGGCTTCCACAGGTGCTGCTAGGATCCCACTCCGGCACTGGCTTGGCACGGGCTCACGGCTTCCTTTGGCAATGGCTCTGCTCCAGGATGGCATGCTGCAGAGAATGCAGGTAGATTTTGTGCTCACTCCTGGCATGCAGCTGGACAATAAAGCCTGATCCAGCCCCCCCTCAGCATATGTCCGGCTCTGGCATTGGGGCGGGGCAACTTTGGGAGCAGCCCCAGCCCTGCTCCTGCTCCCGGCTGGGCACCCAGCTGCTGGGACACAGGTGTGTCCTGATGCCACCGTCTACTCCTTTGAGAAGGGGAGGACAGAGTGCATCAGGGAGTTTGGTGTGGCTTACATGCGGCAAGGAGAAGGTGCAGCCCCAAACTGGCTTTCACTTCTAGAACCTTTTGCTATTGCGGGAGCAGCTGCTGGAGCTTTTCAACCGAGCTGCAAGAGTGAAAAGTGTGATGGCATGTCTATCTGAGAAGGAAGGTTCGGTGCCGCAGCCTGTTGTGCACAATTTATATGCTGATAAGAGAAGGGGGTGCTTTTGGAACGTTTTCCTTCCTGACACTTCTGTCTCTGTGAGCTTTAGCTGCTTGGACTCAGGGATACCGAAGGTGTGTGAAAGTGACTGGGATGCGAGAATCATGTTGCACAGGGAACAGGGAAGGTCAGCAAATGTTTCCTGTCCTGGCACATCTCTCAGTCTGAACTGCAGCTGCAGATGCTTCACTTCCGCCAAGGACTCTGCCACCTTGAGAGAAGGATGCGCTCTATGGAGTTGAGAAAGAAAGTGCGTCTCACTAGCTTCTTTCCTCTACTTCATAGACAGCAAAGGGGCTATGAAAGGCAGCACTGGCTTTTTGTTCTAGGACTTCTTCTTTACAAGCAGCTGCTGGATGTTTGGAAGGGGGTTTGGGATATGCAAAAATGAAAGGCTAAGATGGTAAGAGGGTAAGATGGAAGTCATCTGGCAAAAGCAGAGCTCACAAAAGGGCCAGCTGAGAAAGCTCTTGCTGCCTACAACTTCAACTGCACCCCTCAAAGCAGCAGCACACACGCTGCTCTCGGCACTTTCCTTCTCAGCTCTACGCACCATCCTAAGCCTTGCCTCTCCCACACTCAGGATCCAAAGACAACGGCACCAGGGACTGCTCACACACTAAAGGCACCAGGACAAAAGGCTCACCAGCTTGGCCTTTGCATTCCCGCTGACAGCTCCACAGCTTGAACCCAGAGAACTGCCTGCTGCCAACAGCCTTTCCAATCACTCTGAGCACCTCATGACAAGGAGTGTGGGGAATGAATCTCCAGCAGCCTCCTGCCCCAGGCTGTCCCCTGGGAGCAGCCCTGCTCCAGGCCGTGACTGCCACCTGCACAGCCAAAGGACCCAGAGCCGGTGTTACACACCACGGCTGTGCCTGGCACAGAGACACCAGTGGCCACACAAGTGGCCATGGCACTGTCCACACACAGTCCCTGCTGCTGCTCCCCCAGCCGCTGGCACCAACTCCCAGCCACCCACTCCTAAAGCCACGGGGCCCACTGGGACACTGCGGGGGCTCGTGGAAGCCAGCGGCCATTGTGACACAGCGGGGCTGCACAGAGCCCACGGTGCTTTGTGACCCGTGGCTCCCAGGAGAGCCTTTGTGATGCTGGGGAACTACAAGGAAACCTGGCTCCTCTGTGACACCACCACAGAAGCTCAGGGGAGCCCTGGAGACCGTGCTGATGCTATTGAACCTGATGCAACCCTGCCTCCTCTGTGACACCACAGAAGCTCTTGGAGCCCTGGAGACCGTGCTGATGCTATGGAACCTGATGCAACCCTGCCTCCTCTGTGACACCACAGAACCTCTGGGAGCTCTGGAGACCGTGGTGATGCTATGGAACCTGATGCAACCCTGCCTCCACTGTGACACCACAGAAGCTCAGGGAGCCCTGGAGACTGTGGTGATGCTATGGAACCTGATGCAACCCTGCCTCCACTGTGACACCACAGAACCTCTGGGAGCCCTGGAGACCGTGCTGATGCTATGGAACCTGATGCAACCCTGCCTCCACTGTGACACCACAGAAGCTCGGGGAGCTCTGCAGACCGTGGGGATGCTGGCGAAGCTGACGGAACCCTGGGCACCACAGTGACGCTATGGAACCTGGTGGAACCGAGGGGCCACAGTGACACTGTGGGGCCTTTTGGAAGCAACAGGACCCTGGTGGGAAGCCACGGGATGATTAATCCTGCACGAACCTGCTCCAGGTGGGCTCCTCTCTCCCGGCTTCCACAGGTGCTGCTAGGATCCCACTCCGGCACTGGCTTGGCACGGGCTCACGGCTTCCTTTGGCAATGGCTCTGCTCCAGGATGGCATGCTGCAGAGAATGCAGGTAGATTTTGTGCTCACTCCTGGCATGCAGCTGGACAATAAAGCCTGATCCAGCCCCCCCTCAGCATATGTCCGGCTCTGGCATTGGGGCGGGGCAACTTTGGGAGCAGCCCCAGCCCTGCTCCTGCTCCCGGCTGGGCACCCAGCTGCTGGGACACAGGTGTGTCCTGATGCCACCGTCTACTCCTTTGAGAAGGGGAGGACAGAGTGCATCAGGGAGTTTGGTGTGGCTTACATGCGGCAAGGAGAAGGTGCAGCCCCAAACTGGCTTTCACTTCTAGAACCTTTTGCTATTGCGGGAGCAGCTGCTGGAGCTTTTCAACCGAGCTGCAAGAGTGAAAAGTGTGATGGCATGTCTATCTGAGAAGGAAGGTTCGGTGCCGCAGCCTGTTGTGCACAATTTATATGCTGATAAGAGAAGGGGGTGCTTTTGCAACGTTTTCCTTCCTGACACTTCTGTCTCTGTGAGCTTTAGCTGCTTGGACTCAGGGATACCGAAGGTATGTGAAAGTGACTGGGATGCGAGAATCATGTTGCACAGGGAACAGGGAAGGTCAGCAAATGTTTCCTGTCCTGGCACATCTCTCAGTCTGAACTGCAGCTGCAGATGCTTCACTTCCGCCAAGGACTCTGCCACCTTGAGAGAAGGATGCGCTCTATGGAGTTGAGAAAGAAAGTGCGTCTCACTAGCTTCTTTCCTCTACTTCATAGACAGCAAAGGGGCTATGAAAGGCAGCACTGGCTTTTTGTTCTAGGACTTCTTCTTTACAAGCAGCTGCTGGATGTTTGGAAGGGGGTTTGGGATATGCAAAAATGAGAGGCTAAGATGGTAAGAGGGTAAGATGGAAGTCATCTGGCAAAAGCAGAGCTCACAAAAGGGCCAGCTGAGAAAGCTCTTGCTGCCTACAACTTCAACTGCACCCCTCAAAGCAGCAGCACACACGCTGCTCTCGGCACTTTCCTTCTCAGCTCTACGCACCATCCTAAGCCTTGCCTCTCCCACACTCAGGATCCAAAGACAACGGCACCAGGGACTGCTCACACACTAAAGGCACCAGGACAAAAGGCTCACCAGCTTGGCCTTTGCATTCCCGCTGACAGCTCCACAGCTTGAACCCAGAGAACTGCCTGCTGCCAACAGCCTTTCCAATCACTCTGAGCACCTCATGACAAGGAGTGTGGGGAATGAATCTCCAGCAGCCTCCTGCCCCAGGCTGTCCCCCGGGAGCAGCCCTGCTCCAGGCCGTGACTGCCACCTGCACAGCCAAAGGACCCAGAGCCGGTGTTACACACCACGGCTGTGCCTGGCACAGAGACACCAGTGGCCACACAAGTGGCCATGGCACTGTCCACACACAGTCCCTGCTGCTGCTCCCCCAGCCGCTGGCACCAACTCCCAGCCACCCACTCCTAAAGCCACGGGGCCCACTGGGACATTGCGGGGGCTCGTGGAAGCCAGCGGCCATTGTGACACAGCGGGGCTGCACAGAGCCCACAGTGCTTTGTGACCCGTGGCTCCCAGGAGAGCCTTTGTGATGCTGGGGAACTACAAGGAAGCCTGGCTCCTCTGTGACACCACCACAGAAGCTCAGGGGAGCCCTTGAGACTGTGCTGATGCTATTGAACCTGATGCAACCCTGCCTCCTCTGTGACACCACAGAACCTCTGGGAGCTCTGGAGACCGTGCTGATGCTATGGAACCTGATGCAACCCTGCCTCCACTGTGACACCACAGAAGCTCAGGGAGCCCTGGAGACTGTGGTGATGCTATGGAACCTGATGCAACCCTGCCTCCACTGTGACACCACAGAACCTCTGGGAGCCCTGGAGACCGTGCTGATGCTATGGAACCTGATGCAACCCTGCCTCCACTGTGACACCACAGAAGCTCGGGGAGCTCTGCAGACCGTGGGGATGCTGGCGAAGCTGACGGAACCCTGGACACCACAGTGACGCTATGGAACCTGGTGGAACCGAGGGGCCACAGTGACACTGTGGGGCCTTTTGGAAGCAACAGGACCCTGGTGGGAAGCCACGGGATGATTAATCCTGCACGAACCTGCTCCAGGTGGGCTCCTCTCTCCCGGCTTCCACAGGTGCTGCTAGGATCCCACTCCGGCACTGGCTTGGCACGGGCTCACGGCTTCCTTTGGCAATGGCTCTGCTCCAGGATGGCATGCTGCAGAGAATGCAGGTAGATTTTGTGCTCACTCCTGGCATGCAGCTGGACAATAAAGCCTGATCCAGCCCCCCCTCAGCATATGTCCGGCTCTGGCATTGGGGCGGGGCAACTTTGGGAGCAGCCCCAGCCCTGCTCCTGCTCCCGGCTGGGCACCCAGCTGCTGGGACACAGGTGTGTCCTGATGCCACCGTCTACTCCTTTGAGAAGGGGAGGACAGAGTGCATCAGGGAGTTTGGTGTGGCTTACATGCGGCAAGGAGAAGGTGCAGCCCCAAACTGGCTTTCACTTCTAGAACCTTTTGCTATTGCGGGAGCAGCTGCTGGAGCTTTTCAACCGAGCTGCAAGAGTGAAAAGTGTGATGGCATGTCTATCTGAGAAGGAAGGTTCGGTGCCGCAGCCTGTTGTGCACAATTTATATGCTGATAAGAGAAGGGGGTGCTTTTGGAACGTTTTCCTTCCTGACACTTCTGTCTCTGTGAGCTTTAGCTGCTTGGACTCAGGGATACCGAAGGTATGTGAAAGTGACTGGGATGCGAGAATCATGTTGCACAGGGAACAGGGAAGGTCAGCAAATGTTTCCTGTCCTGGCACATCTCTCAGTCTGAACTGCAGCTGCAGATGCTTCACTTCCGCCAAGGACTCTGCCACCTTGAGAGAAGGATGCGCTCTATGGAGTTGAGAAAGAAAGTGCGTCTCACTAGCTTCTTTCCTCTACTTCATAGACAGCAAAGGGGCTATGAAAGGCAGCACTGGCTTTTTGTTCTAGGACTTCTTCTTTACAAGCAGCTGCTGGATGTTTGGAAGGGGGTTTGGGATATGCAAAAATGAGAGGCTAAGATGGTAAGAGGGTAAGATGGAAGTCATCTGGCAAAAGCAGAGCTCACAAAAGGGCCAGCTGAGAAAGCTCTTGCTGCCTACAACTTCAACTGCACCCCTCAAAGCAGCAGCACACACGCTGCTCTCGGCACTTTCCTTCTCAGCTCTACGCACCATCCTAAGCCTTGCCTCTCCCACACTCAGGATCCAAAGACAACGGCAGCAGGGACTTCTCACACACTAAAGGCACCAGGAAAAAAGGCTCACCAGCTTGGCCTTTGCATTCCCGCTGACAGCTCCACAGCTTGAACCCAGAGAACTGCCTGCTGCCAACAGCCTTTCCAATCACTCTGAGCACCTCATGACAAGGAGTGTGGGGAATGAATCTCCAGCAGCCTCCTGCCCCAGGCTGTCCCCCGGGAGCAGCCCTGCTCCAGGCCGTGACTGCCACCTGCACAGCCAAAGGACCCAGAGCCGGTGTTACACACCACGGCTGTGCCTGGCACAGAGACACCAGTGGCCACACAAGTGGCCATGGCACTGTCCACACACAGTCCCTGCTGCTGCTCCCCCAGCCGCTGGCACCAACTCCCAGCCACCCACTCCTAAAGCCACGGGGCCCACTGGGACACTGCGGGGGCTCGTGGAAGCCAGCGGCCATTGTGACACAGCGGGGCTGCACAGAGCCCACGGTGCTTTGTGACCCGTGGCTCCCAGGAGAGCCTTTGTGATGCTGGGGAACTACAAGGAAGCCTGGCTCCTCTGTGACACCACCACAGAAGCTCAGGGGAGCCCTGGAGACCGTGCTGATGCTATTGAACCTGATGCAACCCTGCCTCCTCTGTGACACCACAGAACCTCTGGGAGCCCTGGAGACCGTGGTGATGCTATGGAACCTGATGCAACCCTGCCTCCTCTGTGACACCACAGAACCTCTGGGAGCCCTGGAGACCGTGCTGATGCTATTGAACCTGATGCAACCCTGCCTCCTCTGTGACACCACAGAATCTCTTGGAGCCCTGGAGACCGTGCTGATGCTATGGAACCTGATGCAACCCTGCCTCCTCTGTGACACCACAGAACCTCTGGGAGCCCTGGAGACCGTGCTGATGCTATGGAACCTGATGCAACCCTGCCTCCACTGTGACACCACAGAAGCTCGGGGAGCTCTGCAGACCGTGGGGATGCTGGCGAAGCTGACGGAACCCTGGGCACCACAGTGACGCTATGGAACCTGGTGGAACCGAGGGGCCACAGTGACACTGTGGGGCCTTTTGGAAGCAACAGGACCCTGGTGGGAAGCCACGGGATGATTAATCCTGCACGAACCTGCTCCAGGTGGGCTCCTCTCTCCCAGCTTCCACAGGTGCTGCTAGGATCCCACTCCGGCACTGGCTTGGCACGGGCTGACGGCTTCCTTTGGCAATGGCTCTGCTCCAGGATGGCATGCTGCAGAGAATGCAGGTAGATTTTGTGCTCACTCCTGGCATGCAGCTGGACAATAAAGCCTGATCCAGCCCCCCCTCAGCATATGTCCGGCTCTGGCATTGGGGCGGGACAACTTTGGGAGCAGCCCCAGCCCTGCTCCTGCTCCCGGCTGGGCACCCAGCTGCTGGGACACAGGTGTGTCCTGATGCCACCGTCTACTCCTTTGAGAAGGGGAGGACAGAGTGCATCAGGGAGTTTGGTGTGGCTTACATGCGGCAAGGAGAAGGTGCAGCCCCAAACTGGCTTTCACTTCTAGAACCTTTTGCTATTGCGGGAGCAGCTGCTGGAGCTTTTCAACCGAGCTGCAAGAGTGAAAAGTGTGATGGCATGTCTATCTGAGAAGGAAGGTTCGGTGCCGCAGCCTGTTGTGCACAATTTATATGCTGATAAGAGAAGGGGGTGCTTTTGGAACGTTTTCCTTCCTGACACTTCTGTCTCTGTGAGCTTTAGCTGCTTGGACTCAGGGATACCGAAGGTATGTGAAAGTGACTGGGATGCGAGAATCATGTTGCACAGGGAACAGGGAAGGTCAGCAAATGTTTCCTGTCCTGGCACATCTCTCAGTCTGAACTGCAGCTGCAGATGCTTCACTTCCGCCAAGGACTCTGCCACCTTGAGAGAAGGATGCGCTCTATGGAGTTGAGAAAGAAAGTGCGTCTCACTAGCTTCTTTCCTCTACTTCATAGACAGCAAAGGGGCTATGAAAGGCAGCACTGGCTTTTTGTTCTAGGACTTCTTCTTTACAAGCAGCTGCTGGATGTTTGGAAGGGGGTTTGG
The DNA here is from genome assembly GCF_041296385.1 of Aphelocoma coerulescens. Taxonomy (NCBI): domain Eukaryota; kingdom Metazoa; phylum Chordata; class Aves; order Passeriformes; family Corvidae; genus Aphelocoma; species Aphelocoma coerulescens. The sequence goes on from NW_027183549.1 coordinate 114,521, forward strand.
GATATGCAAAAATGAGAGGCTAAGATGGTAAGAGGGTAAGATGGAAGTCATCTGGCAAAAGCAGAGCTCACAAAAGGGCCAGCTGAGAAAGCTCTTGCTGCCTACAACTTCAACTGCACCCCTCAAAGCAGCAGCACACACGCTGCTCTCGGCACTTTCCTTCTCAGCTCTACGCACCATCCTAAGCCTTGCCTCTCCCACACTCAGGATCCAAAGACAACGGCACCAGGGACTGCTCACACACTAAAGGCACCAGGACAAAAGGCTCACCAGCTTGGCCTTTGCATTCCCGCTGACAGCTCCACAGCTTGAACCCAGAGAACTGCCTGCTGCCAACAGCCTTTCCAATCACTCTGAGCACCTCATGACAAGGAGTGTGGGGAATGAATCTCCAGCAGCCTCCTGCCCCAGGCTGTCCCCCGGGAGCAGCCCTGCTCCAGGCCGTGACTGCCACCTGCACAGCCAAAGGACCCAGAGCCGGTGTTACACACCACGGCTGTGCCTGGCACAGAGACACCAGTGGCCACACAAGTGGCCATGGCACTGTCCACACACAGTCCCTGCTGCTGCTCCCCCAGCCGCTGGCACCAACTCCCAGCCACCCACTCCTAAAGCCACGGGGCCCACTGGGACACTGCGGGGGCTCGTGGAAGCCAGCGGCCATTGTGACACAGCGGGGCTGCACAGAGCCCACGGTGCTTTGTGACCCGTGGCTCCCAGGAGAGCCTTTGTGATGCTGGGGAACTACAAGGAAGCCTGGCTCCTCTGTGACACCACCACAGAAGCTCAGGGGAGCCCTGGAGACCGTGCTGATGCTATGGAACCTGATGCAACCCTGCCTCCTCTGTGACACCACAGAACCTCTGGGAGCCCTGGAGACCGTGGTGATGCTATGGAACCTGATGCAACCCTGCCTCCACTGTGACACCACAGAAGCTCAGGGAGCCCTGGAGACTGTGGTGATGCTATGGAACCTGATGCAACCCTGCCTCCACTGTGACACCACAGAACCTCTGGGAGCCCTGGAGACCGTGCTGATGCTATGGAACCTGATGCAACCCTGCCTCCACTGTGACACCACAGAAGCTCGGGGAGCTCTGCAGACCGTGGGGATGCTGGCGAAGCTGACGGAACCCTGGGCACCACAGTGACGCTATGGAACCTGGTGGAACCGAGGGGCCACAGTGACACTGTGGGGCCTTTTGGAAGCAACAGGACCCTGGTGGGAAGCCACGGGATGATTAATCCTGCACGAACCTGCTCCAGGTGGGCTCCTCTCTCCCGGCTTCCACAGGTGCTGCTAGGATCCCACTCCGGCACTGGCTTGGCACGGGCTCACGGCTTCCTTTGGCAATGGCTCTGCTCCAGGATGGCATGCTGCAGAGAATGCAGGTAGATTTTGTGCTCACTCCTGGCATGCAGCTGGACAATAAAGCCTGATCCAGCCCCCCCTCAGCATATGTCCGGCTCTGGCATTGGGGCGGGGCAACTTTGGGAGCAGCCCCAGCCCTGCTCCTGCTCCCGGCTGGGCACCCAGCTGCTGGGACACAGGTGTGTCCTGATGCCACCGTCTACTCCTTTGAGAAGGGGAGGACAGAGTGCATCAGGGAGTTTGGTGTGGCTTACATGCGGCAAGGAGAAGGTGCAGCCCCAAACTGGCTTTCACTTCTAGAACCTTTTGCTATTGCGGGAGCAGCTGCTGGAGCTTTTCAACCGAGCTGCAAGAGTGAAAAGTGTGATGGCATGTCTATCTGAGAAGGAAGGTTCGGTGCCGCAGCCTGTTGTGCACAATTTATATGCTGATAAGAGAAGGGGGTGCTTTTGCAACGTTTTCCTTCCTGACACTTCTGTCTCTGTGAGCTTTAGCTGCTTGGACTCAGGGATACCGAAGGTATGTGAAAGTGACTGGGATGCGAGAATCATGTTGCACAGGGAACAGGGAAGGTCAGCAAATGTTTCCTGTCCTGGCACATCTCTCAGTCTGAACTGCAGCTGCAGATGCTTCACTTCCGCCAAGGACTCTGCCACCTTGAGAGAAGGATGCGCTCTATGGAGTTGAGAAAGAAAGTGCGTCTCACTAGCTTCTTTCCTCTACTTCATAGACAGCAAAGGGGCTATGAAAGGCAGCACTGGCTTTTTGTTCTAGGACTTCTTCTTTACAAGCAGCTGCTGGATGTTTGGAAGGGGGTTTGGGATATGCAAAAATGAGAGGCTAAGATGGTAAGAGGGTAAGATGGAAGTCATCTGGCAAAAGCAGAGCTCACAAAAGGGCCAGCTGAGAAAGCTCTTGCTGCCTACAACTTCAACTGCACCCCTCAAAGCAGCAGCACACACGCTGCTCTCGGCACTTTCCTTCTCAGCTCTACGCACCATCCTAAGCCTTGCCTCTCCCGCACTCAGGATCCAAAGACAACGGCACCAGGGACTGCTCACACACTAAAGGCACCAGGACAAAAGGCTCACCAGCTTGGCCTTTGCATTCCCGCTGACAGCTCCACAGCTTGAACCCAGAGAACTGCCTGCTGCCAACAGCCTTTCCAATCACTCTGAGCACCTCATGACAAGGAGTGTGGGGAATGAATCTCCAGCAGCCTCCTGCCCCAGGCTGTCCCCCGGGAGCAGCCCTGCTCCAGGCCGTGACTGCCACCTGCACAGCCAAAGGACCCAGAGCCGGTGTTACACACCACGGCTGTGCCTGGCACAGAGACACCAGTGGCCACACAAGTGGCCATGGCACTGTCCACACACAGTCCCTGCTGCTGCTCCCCCAGCCGCTGGCACCAACTCCCAGCCACCCACTCCTAAAGCCACGGGGCCCACTGGGACACTGCGGGGGCTCGTGGAAGCCAGCGGCCATTGTGACACAGCGGGGCTGCACAGAGCCCACGGTGCTTTGTGACCCGTGGCTCCCAGGAGAGCCTTTGTGATGCTGGGGAACTACAAGGAAGCCTGGCTCCTCTGTGACACCACCACAGAAGCTCAGGGGAGCCCTGGAGACCGTGCTGATGCTATTGAACCTGATGCAACCCTGCCTCCTCTGTGACACCACAGAAGCTCTTGGAGCCCTGGAGACCGTGGTGATGCTATGGAACCTGATGCAACCCTGCCTCCTCTGTGACACCACAGAACCTCTGGGAGCCCTGGAGACCGTGCTGATGCTATGGAACGTGATGCAACCCTGCCTCCACTGTGACACCACAGAAGCTCAGGGAGCCCTGGAGACTGTGGTGATGCTATGGAACCTGATGCAACCCTGCCTCCACTGTGACACCACAGAACCTCTGGGAGCCCTGGAGACCGTGCTGATGCTATGGAACCTTATGCAACCCTGCCTCCACTGTGACACCACAGAAGCTCGGGGAGCTCTGCAGACCGTGGGGATGCTGGCGAAGCTGACGGAACCCTGGGCACCACAGTGACGCTATGGAACCTGGTGGAACCGAGGGGCCACAGTGACACTGTGGGGCCTTTTGGAAGCAACAGGACCCTGGTGGGAAGCCACGGGATGATTAATCCTGCACGAACCTGCTCCAGGTGGGCTCCTCTCTCCCGGCTTCCACAGGTGCTGCTAGGATCCCACTCCGGCACTGGCTTGGCACGGGCTCACGGCTTCCTTTGGCAATGGCTCTGCTCCAGGATGGCATGCTGCAGAGAATGCAGGTAGATTTTGTGCTCACTCCTGGCATGCAGCTGGACAATAAAGCCTGATCCAGCCCCCCCTCAGCATATGTCCGGCTCTGGCATTGGGGCGGGGCAACTTTGGGAGCAGCCCCAGCCCTGCTCCTGCTCCCGGCTGGGCACCCAGCTGCTGGGACACAGGTGTGTCCTGATGCCACCGTCTACTCCTTTGAGAAGGGGAGGACAGAGTGCATCAGGGAGTTTGGTGTGGCTTACATGCGGCAAGGAGAGGGTGCAGCCCCAAACTGGCTTTCACTTCTAGAACCTTTTGCTATTGCGGGAGCAGCTGCTGGAGCTTTTCAACCAAGCTGCAAGAGTGAAAAGTGTGATGGCATGTCTATCTGAGAAGGAAGGTTCGGTGCCGCAGCCTGTTGTGCACAATTTATATGCTGATAAGAGAAGGGGGTGCTTTTGGAACGTTTTCCTTCCTGACACTTCTGTCTCTGTGAGCTTTAGCTGCTTGGACTCAGGGATACCGAAGGTATGTGAAAGTGACTGGGATGCGAGAATCATGTTGCACAGGGAACAGGGAAGGTCAGCAAATGTTTCCTGTCCTGGCACATCTCTCAGTCTGAACTGCAGCTGCAGATGCTTCACTTCCGCCAAGGACTCTGCCACCTTGAGAGAAGGATGCGCTCTATGGAGTTGAGAAAGAAAGTGCGTCTCACTAGCTTCTTTCCTCTACTTCATAGACAGCAAAGGGGCTATGAAAGGCAGCACTGGCTTTTTGTTCTAGGACTTCTTCTTTACAAGCAGCTGCTGGATGTTTGGAAGGGGGTTTGGGATATGCAAAAATGAGAGGCTAAGATGGTAAGAGGGTAAGATGGAAGTCATCTGGCAAAAGCAGAGCTCACAAAAGGGCCAGCTGAGAAAGCTCTTGCTGCCTACAACTTCAACTGCACCCCTCAAAGCAGCAGCACACACGCTGCTCTCGGCACTTTCCTTCTCAGCTCTACGCACCATCCTAAGCCTTGCCTCTCCCACACTCAGGATCCAAAGACAACGGCACCAGGGACTGCTCACACACTAAAGGCACCAGGACAAAAGGCTCACCAGCTTGGCCTTTGCATTCCCGCTGACAGCTCCACAGCTTGAACCCAGAGAACTGCCTGCTGCCAACAGCCTTTCCAATCACTCTGAGCACCTCATGACAAGGAGTGTGGGGAATGAATCTCCAGCAGCCTCCTGCCCCAGGCTGTCCCCCGGGAGCAGCCCTTCTCCAGGCCGTGACTGCCACCTGCACAGCCAAAGGACCCAGAGCCGGTGTTACACACCACGGCTGTGCCTGGCACAGAGACACCAGTGGCCACACAAGTGGCCATGGCACTGTCCACACACAGTCCCTGCTGCTGCTCCCCCAGCCGCTGGCACCAACTCCCAGCCACCCACTCCTAAAGCCACGGGGCCCACTGGGACACTGCGGGGGCTCGTGGAAGCCAGCGGCCATTGTGACACAGCGGGGCTGCACAGAGCCCACGGTGCTTTGTGACCCGTGGCTCCCAGGAGAGCCTTTGTGATGCTGGGGAACTACAAGGAAGCCTGGCTCCTCTGTGACACCACCACAGAAGCTCAGGGGAGCCCTGGAGACCGTGGTGATGCTATGGAACCTGATGCAACCCTGCCTCCTCTGTGACACCACAGAACCTCTGGGAGCCCTGGAGACCGTGCTGATGCTATGGAACCTGATGCAACCCTGCCTCCACTGTGACACCACAGAACCTCTGGGAGCCCTGGAGACTGTGGTGATGCTATGGAACCTGATGCAACCCTGCCTCCACTGTGACACCACAGAACCTCTGGGAGCCCTGGAGACCGTGCTGATGCTATGGAACCTGATGCAACCCTGCCTCCTCTGTGACACCACAGAAGCTCAGGGGAGCCCTGGAGACCGTGCTGATGCTATGGAACCTGATGCAACCCTGCCTCCACTGTGACACCACAGAAGCTCGGGGAGCTCTGCAGACCGTGGGGATGCTGGCGAAGCTGACGGAACCCTGGGCACCACAGTGACGCTATGGAACCTGGTGGAACCGAGGGGCCACAGTGACACTGTGGGGCCTTTTGGAAGCAACAGGACCCTGGTGGGAAGCCACGGGATGATTAATCCTGCACGAACCTGCTCCAGGTGGGCTCCTCTCTCCCGGCTTCCACAGGTGCTGCTAGGATCCCACTCCGGCACTGGCTTGGCACGGGCTCACGGCTTCCTTTGGCAATGGCTCTGCTCCAGGATGGCATGCTGCAGAGAATGCAGGTAGATTTTGTGCTCACTCCTGGCATGCAGCTGGACAATAAAGCCTGATCCAGCCCCCCCTCAGCATATGTCCGGCTCTGGCATTGGGGCGGGGCAACTTTGGGAGCAGCCCCAGCCCTGCTCCTGCTCCCGGCTGGGCACCCAGCTGCTGGGACACAGGTGTGTCCTGATGCCACCGTCTACTCCTTTGAGAAGGGGAGGACAGAGTGCATCAGGGAGTTTGGTGTGGCTTACATGCGGCAAGGAGAAGGTGCAGCCCCAAACTGGCTTTCACTTCTAGAACCTTTTGCTATTGCGGGAGCAGCTGCTGGAGCTTTTCAACCGAGCTGCAAGAGTGAAAAGTGTGATGGCATGTCTATCTGAGAAGGAAGGTTCGGTGCCGCAGCCTGTTGTGCACAATTTATATGCTGATAAGAGAAGGGGGTGCTTTTGGAACGTTTTCCTTCCTGACACTTCTGTCTCTGTGAGCTTTAGCTGCTTGGACTCAGGGATACCGAAGGTATGTGAAAGTGACTGGGATGCGAGAATCATGTTGCACAGGGAACAGGGAAGGTCAGCAAATGTTTCCTGTCCTGGCACATCTCTCAGTCTGAACTGCAGCTGCAGATGCTTCACTTCCGCCAAGGACTCTGCCACCTTGAGAGAAGGATGCGCTCTATGGAGTTGAGAAAGAAAGTGCGTCTCACTAGCTTCTTTCCTCTACTTCATAGACAGCAAAGGGGCTATGAAAGGCAGCACTGGCTTTTTGTTCTAGGACTTCTTCTTTACAAGCAGCTGCTGGATGTTTGGAAGGGGGTTTGGGATATGCAAAAATGAGAGGCTAAGATGGTAAGAGGGTAAGATGGAAGTCATCTGGCAAAAGCAGAGCTCACAAAAGGGCCAGCTGAGAAAGCTCTTGCTGCCTACAACTTCAACTGCACCCCTCAAAGCAGCAGCACACACGCTGCTCTCGGCACTTTCCTTCTCAGCTCTACGCACCATCCTAAGCCTTGCCTCTCCCACACTCAGGATCCAAAGACAACGGCACCAGGGACTGCTCACACACTAAAGGCACCAGGACAAAAGGCTCACCAGCTTGGCCTTTGCATTCCCGCTGACAGCTCCACAGCTTGAACCCAGAGAACTGCCTGCTGCCAACAGCCTTTCCAATCACTCTGAGCACCTCATGACAAGGAGTGTGGGGAATGAATCTCCAGCAGCCTCCTGCCCCAGGCTGTCCCCCGGGAGCAGCCCTGCTCCAGGCCGTGACTGCCACCTGCACAGCCAAAGGACCCAGAGCCGGTGTTACACACCACGGCTGTGCCTGGCACAGAGACACCAGTGGCCACACAAGTGGCCATGGCACTGTCCACACACAGTCCCTGCTGCTGCTCCCCCAGCCGCTGGCACCAACTCCCAGCCACCCACTCCTAAAGCCACGGGGCCCACTGGGACACTGCGGGGGCTCGTGGAAGCCAGCGGCCATTGTGACACAGCGGGGCTGCACAGAGCCCACGGTGCTTTGTGACCCGTGGCTCCCAGGAGAGCCTTTGTGATGCTGGGGAACTACGAGGAAGCCTGGCTCCTCTGTGACACCACCACAGAAGCTCAGGGGAGCCCTGGAGACCGTGCTGATGCTATTGAACCTGATGCAACCCTGCCTCCTCTGTGACACCACAGAAGCTCTTGGAGCCCTGGAGACCGTGGTGATGCTATGGAACCTGATGCAACCCTGCCTCCTCTGTGACACCACAGAACCTCTGGGAGCCCTGGAGACCGTGCTGATGCTATGGAACGTGATGCAACCCTGCCTCCACTGTGACACCACAGAAGCTCAGGGAGCCCTGGAGACTGTGGTGATGCTATGGAACCTGATGCAACCCTGCCTCCACTGTGACACCACAGAACCTCTGGGAGCCCTGGAGACCGTGCTGATGCTATGGAACCTTATGCAACCCTGCCTCCACTGTGACACCACAGAAGCTCGGGGAGCTCTGCAGACCGTGGGGATGCTGGCGAAGCTGACGGAACCCTGGGCACCACAGTGACGCTATGGAACCTGGTGGAACCGAGGGGCCACAGTGACACTGTGGGGCCTTTTGGAAGCAACAGGACCCTGGTGGGAAGCCACGGGATGATTAATCCTGCACGAACCTGCTCCAGGTGGGCTCCTCTCTCCCGGCTTCCACAGGTGCTGCTAGGATCCCACTCCGGCACTGGCTTGGCACGGGCTCACGGCTTCCTTTGGCAATGGCTCTGCTCCAGGATGGCATGCTGCAGAGAATGCAGGTAGATTTTGTGCTCACTCCTGGCATGCAGCTGGACAATAAAGCCTGATCCAGCCCCCCCTCAGCATATGTCCGGCTCTGGCATTGGGGCGGGGCAACTTTGGGAGCAGCCCCAGCCCTGCTCCTGCTCCCGGCTGGGCACCCAGCTGCTGGGACACAGGTGTGTCCTGATGCCACCGTCTACTCCTTTGAGAAGGGGAGGACAGAGTGCATCAGGGAGTTTGGTGTGGCTTACATGCGGCAAGGAGAAGGTGCAGCCCCAAACTGGCTTTCACTTCTAGAACCTTTTGCTATTGCGGGAGCAGCTGCTGGAGCTTTTCAACCGAGCTGCACGAGTGAAAAGTGTGATGGCATGTCTATCTGAGAAGGAAGGTTCGGTGCCACAGCCTGTTGTGCACAATTTATATGCTGATAAGAGAAGGGGGTGCTTTTGGAACGTTTTCCTTCCTGACACTTCTGTCTCTGTGAGCTTTAGCTGCTTGGACTCAGGGATACCGAAGGTATGTGAAAGTGACTGGGATGCGAGAATCATGTTGCACAGGGAACAGGGAAGGTCAGCAAATGTTTCCTGTCCTGGCACATCTCTCAGTCTGAACTGCAGCTGCAGATGCTTCACTTCCGCCAAGGACTCTGCCACCTTGAGAGAAGGATGCGCTCTATGGAGTTGAGAAAGAAAGTGCGTCTCACTAGCTTCTTTCCTCTACTTCATAGACAGCAAAGGGGCTATGAAAGGCAGCACTGGCTTTTTGTTCTAGGACTTCTTCTTTACAAGCAGCTGCTGGATGTTTGGAAGGGGGTTTGGGATATGCAAAAATGAAAGGCTAAGATGGTAAGAGGGTAAGATGGAAGTCATCTGGCAAAAGCAGAGCTCACAAAAGGGCCAGCTGAGAAAGCTCTTGCTGCCTACAACTTCAACTGCACCCCTCAAAGCAGCAGCACACACGCTGCTCTCGGCACTTTCCTTCTCAGCTCTACGCACCATCCTAAGCCTTGCCTCTCCCACACTCAGGATCCAAAGACAACGGCACCAGGGACTGCTCACACACTAAAGGCACCAGGACAAAAGGCTCACCAGCTTGGCCTTTGCATTCCCGCTGACAGCTCCACAGCTTGAACCCAGAGAACTGCCTGCTGCCAACAGCCTTTCCAATCACTCTGAGCACCTCATGACAAGGAGTGTGGGGAATGAATCTCCAGCAGCCTCCTGCCCCAGGCTGTCCCCCGGGAGCAGCCCTGCTCCAGGCCGTGACTGCCACCTGCACAGCCAAAGGACCCAGAGCCGGTGTTACACACCACGGCTGTGCCTGGCACAGAGACACCAGTGGCCACACAAGTGGCCATGGCACTGTCCACACACAGTCCCTGCTGCTGCTCCCCCAGCCGCTGGCACCAACTCCCAGCCACCCACTCCTAAAGCCACGGGGCCCACTGGGACACTGCGGGGGCTCGTGGAAGCCAGCGGCCATTGTGACACAGCGGGGCTGCACAGAGCCCACGGTGCTTTGTGACCCGTGGCTCCCAGGAGAGCCTTTGTGATGCTGGGGAACTACAAGGAAGCCTGGCTCCTCTGTGACACCACCACAGAAGCTCAGGGGAGCCCTGGAGACCGTGCTGATGCTATTGAACCTGATGCAACCCTGCCTCCTCTGTGACACCACAGAACCTCTGGGAGCCCTGGAGACCGTGCTGATGCTATGGAACGTGATGCAACCCTGCCTCCACTGTGACACCACAGAAGCTCAGGGAGCCCTGGAGACTGTGGTGATGCTATGGAACCTGATGCAACCCTGCCTCCACTGTGAAACCACAGAACCTCTGGGAGCCCTGGAGACCGTGCTGATGCTATGGAACCTGATGCAACCCTGCCTCCACTGTGACACCACAGAAGCTCGGGGAGCTCTGCAGACCGTGGGGATGCTGGCGAAGCTGACGGAACCCTGGGCACCACAGTGACGCTATGGAACCTGGTGGAACCGAGGGGCCACAGTGACACTGTGGGGCCTTTTGGAAGCAACAGGACCCTGGTGGGAAGCCACGGGATGATTAATCCTGCACGAACCTGCTCCAGGTGGGCTCCTCTCTCCCGGCTTCCACAGGTGCTGCTAGGATCCCACTCCGGCACTGGCTTGGCACGGGCTCACGGCTTCCTTTGGCAATGGCTCTGCTCCAGGATGGCATGCTGCAGAGAATGCAGGTAGATTTTGTGCTCACTCCTGGCATGCAGCTGGACAATAAAGCCTGATCCAGCCCCCCCTCAGCATATGTCCGGCTCTGGCATTGGGGCGGGGCAACTTTGGGAGCAGCCCCAGCCCTGCTCCTGCTCCCGGCTGGGCACCCAGCTGCTGGGACACAGGTGTGTCCTGATGCCACCGTCTACTCCTTTGAGAAGGGGAGGACAGAGTGCATCAGGGAGTTTGGTGTGGCTTACATGCGGCAAGGAGAAGGTGCAGCCCCAAACTGGCTTTCACTTCTAGAACCTTTTGCTATTGCGGGAGCAGCTGCTGGAGCTTTTCAACCGAGCTGCAAGAGTGAAAAGTGTGATGGCATGTCTATCTGAGAAGGAAGGTTCGGTGCCGCAGCCTGTTGTGCACAATTTATATGCTGATAAGAGAAGGGGGTGCTTTTGGAACGTTTTCCTTCCTGACACTTCTGTCTCTGTGAGCTTTAGCTGCTTGGACTCAGGGATACCGAAGGTATGTGAAAGTGACTGGGATGCGAGAATCATGTTGCACAGGGAACAGGGAAGGTCAGCAAATGTTTCCTGTCCTGGCACATCTCTCAGTCTGAACTGCAGCTGCAGATGCTTCACTTCCGCCAAGGACTCTGCCACCTTGAGAGAAGGATGCGCTCTATGGAGTTGAGAAAGAAAGTGCGTCTCACTAGCTTCTTTCCTCTACTTCATAGACAGCAAAGGGGCTATGAAAGGCAGCACTGGCTTTTTGTTCTAGGACTTCTTCTTTACAAGCAGCTGCTGGATGTTTGGAAGGGGGTTTGGGATATGCAAAAATGAGAGGCTAAGATGGTAAGAGGGTAAGATGGAAGTCATCTGGCAAAAGCAGAGCTCACAAAAGGGCCAGCTGAGAAAGCTCTTGCTGCCTACAACTTCAACTGCACCCCTCAAAGCAGCAGCACACACGCTGCTCTCGGCACTTTCCTTCTCAGCTCTACGCACCATCCTAAGCCTTGCCTCTCCCACACTCAGGATCCAAAGACAACGGCACCAGGGACTGCTCACACACTAAAGGCACCAGGACAAAAGGCTCACCAGCTTGGCCTTTGCATTCCCGCTGACAGCTCCACAGCTTGAACCCAGAGAACTGCCTGCTGCCAACAGCCTTTCCAATCACTCTGAGCACCTCATGACAAGGAGTGTGGGGAATGAATCTCCAGCAGCCTCCTGCCCCAGGCTGTCCCCCGGGAGCAGCCCTGCTCCAGGCCGTGACTGCCACCTGCACAGCCAAAGGACCCAGAGCCGGTGTTACACACCACGGCTGTGCCTGGCACAGAGACACCAGTGGCCACACAAGTGGCCATGGCACTGTCCACACACAGTCCCTGCTGCTGCTCCCCCAGCCGCTGGCACCAACTCCCAGCCACCCACTCCTAAAGCCACGGGGCCCACTGGGACACTGCGGGGGCTCGTGGAAGCCAGCGGCCATTGTGACACAGCGGGGCTGCACAGAGCCCACGGTGCTTTGTGACCCGTGGCTCCCAGGAGAGCCTTTGTGATGCTGGGGAACTACAAGGAAGCCTGGCTCCTCTGTGACACCACCACAGAAGCTCAGGGGAGCCCTGGAGACCGTGCTGATGCTATTGAACCTGATGCAACCCTGCCTCCTCTGTGACACCACAGAACCTCTGGGAGCCCTGGAGACCGTGCTGATGCTATGGAACCTGATGCAACCCTGCCTCCTCTGTGACACCACAGAACCTCTGGGAGCCCTGGAGACCGTGCTGATGCTATGGAACCTGATGCAACCCTGCCTCCACTGTGACACCACAGAAGCTCAGGGAGCCCTGGAGACTGTGGTGATGCTATGGAACCTGATGCAACCCTGCCTCCACTGTGACACCACAGAACCTCTGGGAGCCCTGGAGACCGTGCTGATGCTATGGAACCTGATGCAACCCTGCCTCCACTGTGACACCACAGAAGCTCGGGGAGCTCTGCAGACCGTGGGGATGCTGGCGAAGCTGACGGAACCCTGGGCACCACAGTGACGCTATGGAACCTGGTGGAACCGAGGGGCCACAGTGACACTGTGGGGCCTTTTGGAAGCAACAGGACCCTGGTGGGAAGCCACGGGATGATTAATCCTGCACAAACCTGCTCCAGGTGGGCTCCTCTCTCCCGGCTTCCACAGGTGCTGCTAGGATCCCACTCCGGCACTGGCTTGGCACGGGCTCACGGCTTCCTTTGGCAATGGCTCTGCTCCAGGATGGCATGCTGCAGAGAATGCAGGTAGATTTTGTGCTCACTCCTGGCATGCAGCTGGACAATAAAGCCTGATCCAGCCCCCCCTCAGCATATGTCCGGCTCTGGCATTGGGGCGGGGCAACTTTGGGAGCAGCCCCAGCCCTGCTCCTGCTCCCGGCTGGGCACCCAGCTGCTGGGACACAGGTGTGTCCTGATGCCACCGTCTACTCCTTTGAGAAGGGGAGGACAGAGTGCATCAGGGAGTTTGGTGTGGCTTACATGCGGCAAGGAGAAGGTGCAGCCCCAAACTGGCTTTCACTTCTAGAACCTTTTGCTATTGCGGGAGCAGCTGCTGGAGCTTTTCAACCGAGCTGCAAGAGTGAAAAGTGTGATGGCATGTCTATCTGAGAAGGAAGGTTCGGTGCCGCAGCCTGTTGTGCACAATTTATATGCTGATAAGAGAAGGGGGTGCTTTTGGAACGTTTTCCTTCCTGACACTTCTGTCTCTGTGAGCTTTAGCTGCTTGGACTCAGGGATACCGAAGGTATGTGAAAGTGACTGGGATGCGAGAATCATGTTGCACAGGGAACAGGGAAGGTCAGCAAATGTTTCCTGTCCTGGCACATCTCTCAGTCTGAACTGCAGCTGCAGATGCTTCACTTCCGCCAAGGACTCTGCCACCTTGAGAGAAGGATGCGCTCTATGGAGTTGAGAAAGAAAGTGCGTCTCACTAGCTTCTTTCCTCTACTTCATAGACAGCAAAGGGGCTATGAAAGGCAGCACTGGCTTTTTGTTCTAGGACTTCTTCTTTACAAGCAGCTGCTGGATGTTTGGAAGGGGGTTTGGGATATGCAAAAATGAGAGGCTAAGATGGTAAGAGGGTAAGATGGAAGTCATCTGGCAAAAGCAGAGCTCACAAAAGGGCCAGCTGAGAAAGCTCTTGCTGCCTACAACTTCAACTGCACCCCTCAAAGCAGCAGCACACACGCTGCTCTCGGCACTTTCCTTCTCAGCTCTACGCACCATCCTAAGCCTTGCCTCTCCCACACTCAGGATCCAAAGACAGCGGCACCAGGGACTGCTCACACACTAAAGGCACCAGGACAAAAGGCTCACCAGCTTGGCCTTTGCATTCCCGCTGACAGCTCCACAGCTTGAACCCAGAGAACTGCCTGCTGCCAACAGCCTTTCCAATCACTCTGAGCACCTCATGACAAGGAGTGTGGGGAATGAATCTCCAGCAGCCTCCTGCCCCAGGCTGTCCCCCGGGAGCAGCCCTGCTCCAGGCCGTGACTGCCACCTGCACAGCCAAAGGACCCAGAGCCGGTGTTACACACCACGGCTGTGCCTGGCACAGAGACACCAGTGGCCACACAAGTGGCCATGGCACTGTCCACACACAGTCCCTGCTGCTGCTCCCCCAGCCGCTGGCACCAACTCCCAGCCACCCACTCCTAAAGCCACGGGGCCCACTGGGACACTGCGGGGGCTCGTGGAAGCCAGCGGCCATTGTGACACAGCGGGGCTGCACAGAGCCCACGGTGCTTTGTGACCCGTGGCTCCCAGGAGAGCCTTTGTGATGCTGGGGAACTACAAGGAAGCCTGGCTCCTCTGTGACACCACCACAGAAGCTCAGGGGAGCCCTGGAGACCGTGCTGATGCTATTGAACCTGATGCAACCCTGCCTCCTCTGTGACACCACAGAAGCTCTTGGAGCCCTGGAGACCGTGGTGATGCTATGGAACCTGATGCAACCCTGCCTCCTCTGTGACACCACAGAACCTCTGGGAGCCCTGGAGACCGTGCTGATGCTATGGAACCTGATGCAACCCTGCCTCCACTGTGACACCACAGAAGCTCAGGGAGCCCTGGAGACTGTGGTGATGCTATGGAACCTGATGCAACCCTGCCTCCACTGTGACACCACAGAACCTCTGGGAGCCCTGGAGACCGTGCTGATGCTATGGAACCTGATGCAACCCTGCCTCCACTGTGACACCACAGAAGCTCGGGGAGCTCTGCAGACCGTGGGGATGCTGGCGAAGCTGACGGAACCCTGGGCACCACAGTGACGCTATGGAACCTGGTGGAACCGAGGGGCCACAGTGACACTGTGGGGCCTTTTGGAAGCAACAGGACCCTGGTGGGAAGCCACGGGATGATTAATCCTGCACGAACCTGCTCCAGGTGGGCTCCTCTCTCCCGGCTTCCACAGGTGCTGCTAGGATCCCACTCCGGCACTGGCTTGGCACGGGCTCACGGCTTCCTTTGGCAATGGCTCTGCTCCAGGATGGCATGCTGCAGAGAATGCAGGTAGATTTTGTGCTCACTCCTGGCATGCAGCTGGACAATAAAGCCTGATCCAGCCCCCCCTCAGCATATGTCCGGCTCTGGCATTGGGGCGGGGCAACTTTGGGAGCAGCCCCAGCCCTGCTCCTGCTCCCGGCTGGGCACCCAGCTGCTGGGACACAGGTGTGTCCTGATGCCACCGTCTACTCCTTTGAGAAGGGGAGGACAGAGTGCATCAGGGAGTTTGGTGTGGCTTACATGCGGCAAGGAGAAGGTGCAGCCCCAAACTGGCTTTCACTTCTAGAACCTTTTGCTATTGCGGGAGCAGCTGCTGGAGCTTTTCAACCGAGCTGCAAGAGTGAAAAGTGTGATGGCATGTCTATCTGAGAAGGAAGGTTCGGTGCCGCAGCCTGTTGTGCACAATTTATATGCTGATAAGAGAAGGGGGTGCTTTTGGAACGTTTTCCTTCCTGACACTTCTGTCTCTGTGAGCTTTAGCTGCTTGGACTCAGGGATACCGAAGGTATGTGAAAGTGACTGGGATGCGAGAATCATGTTGCACAGGGAACAGGGAAGGTCAGCAAATGTTTCCTGTCCTGGCACATCTCTCAGTCTGAACTGCAGCTGCAGATGCTTCACTTCCGCCAAGGACTCTGCCACCTTGAGAGAAGGATGCGCTCTATGGAGTTGAGAAAGAAAGTGCGTCTCACTAGCTTCTTTCCTCTACTTCATAGACAGCAAAGGGGCTATGAAAGGCAGCACTGGCTTTTTGTTCTAGGACTTCTTCTTTACAAGCAGCTGCTGGATGTTTGGAAGGGGGTTTGGGATATGCAAAAATGAGAGGCTAAGATGGTAAGAGGGTAAGATGGAAGTCATCTGGCAAAAGCAGAGCTCACAAAAGGGCCAGCTGAGAAAGCTCTTGCTGCCTACAACTTCAACTGCACCCCTCAAAGCAGCAGCACACACACTGCTCTCGGCACTTTCCTTCTCAGCTCTACGCACCATCCTAAGCCTTGCCTCTCCCACACTCAGGATCCAAAGACAACGGCACCAGGGACTGCTCACACACTAAAGGCACCAGGACAAAAGGCTCACCAGCTTGGCCTTTGCATTCCCGCTGACAGCTCCACAGCTTGAACCCAGAGAACTGCCTGCTGCCAACAGCCTTTCCAATCACTCTGAGCACCTCATGACAAGGAGTGTGGGGAATGAATCTCCAGCAGCCTCCTGCCCCAGGCTGTCCCCGGGAGCAGCCCTGCTCCAGGCCGTGACTGCCACCTGCACAGCCAAAGGACCCAGAGCCGGTGTTACACACCACGGCTGTGCCTGGCACAGAGACACCAGTGGCCACACAAGTGGCCATGGCACTGTCCACACACAGTCCCTGCTGCTGCTCCCCCAGCCGCTGGCACCAACTCCCAGCCACCCACTCCTAAAGCCACGGGGCCCACTGGGACACTGCGGGGGCTCGTGGAAGCCAGCGGCCATTGTGACACAGCGGGGCTGCACAGAGCCCACGGTGCTTTGTGACCCGTGGCTCCCAGGAGAGCCTTTGTGATGCTGGGGAACTACAAGGAAGCCTGGCTCCTCTGTGACACCACCACAGAAGCTCAGGGGAGCCCTGGAGACCGTGCTGATGCTATGGAACCTGATGCAACCCTGCCTCCTCTGTGACACCACAGAAGCTCTGGGAGCCCTGGAGACCGTGCTGATGCTATGGAACCTGATGCAACCCTGCCTCCACTGTGACACCACAGAAGCTCAGGGAGCCCTGGAGACTGTGGTGATGCTATGGAACCTGATGCAACCCTGCCTCCACTGTGACACCACAGAACCTCTGGGAGCCCTGGAGACCGTGCTGATGCTATGGAACCTGATGCAACCCTGCCTCCACTGTGACACCACAGAAGCTCGGGGAGCTCTGCAGACCGTGGGGATGCTGGCGAAGCTGACGGAACCCTGGGCACCACAGTGACGCTATGGAACCTGGTGGAACCGAGGGGCCACAGTGACACTGTGGGGCCTTTTGGAAGCAACAGGACCCTGGTGGGAAGCCACGGGATGATTAATCCTGCACGAACCTGCTCCAGGTGGGCTCCTCTCTCCCGGCTTCCACAGGTGCTGCTAGGATCCCACTCCGGCACTGGCTTGGCACGGGCTCACGGCTTCCTTTGGCAATGGCTCTGCTCCAGGATGGCATGCTGCAGAGAATGCAGGTAGATTTTGTGCTCACTCCTGGCATGCAGCTGGACAATAAAGCCTGATCCAGCCCCCCCTCAGCATATGTCCGGCTCTGGCATTGGGGCGGGGCAACTTTGGGAGCAGCCCCAGCCCTGCTCCTGCTCCCGGCTGGGCACCCAGCTGCTGGGACACAGGTGTGTCCTGATGCCACCGTCTACTCCTTTGAGAAGGGGAGGACAGAGTGCATCAGGGAGTTTGGTGTGGCTTACATGCGGCAAGGAGAAGGTGCAGCCCCAAACTGGCTTTCACTTCTAGAACCTTTTGCTATTGCGGGAGCAGCTGCTGGAGCTTTTCAACCGAGCTGCAAGAGTGAAAAGTGTGATGGCATGTCTATCTGAGAAGGAAGGTTCGGTGCCGCAGCCTGTTGTGCACAATTTATATGCTGATAAGAGAAGGGGGTGCTTTTGGAACGTTTTCCTTCCTGACACTTCTGTCTCTGTGAGCTTTAGCTGCTTGGACTCAGGGATACCGAAGGTATGTGAAAGTGACTGGGATGCGAGAATCATGTTGCACAGGGAACAGGGAAGGTCAGCAAATGTTTCCTGTCCTGGCACATCTCTCAGTCTGAACTGCAGCTGCAGATGCTTCACTTCCGCCAAGGACTCTGCCACCTTGAGAGAAGGATGCGCTCTATGGAGTTGAGAAAGAAAGTGCGTCTCACTAGCTTCTTTCCTCTACTTCATAGACAGCAAAGGGGCTATGAAAGGCAGCACTGGCTTTTTGTTCTAGGACTTCTTCTTTACAAGCAGCTGCTGGATGTTTGGAAGGGGGTTTGGGATATGCAAAAATGAGAGGCTAAGATGGTAAGAGGGTAAGATGGAAGTCATCTGGCAAAAGCAGAGCTCACAAAAGGGCCAGCTGAGAAAGCTCTTGCTGCCTACAACTTCAACTGCACCCCTCAAAGCAGCAGCACACACGCTGCTCTCGGCACTTTCCTTCTCAGCTCTACGCACCATCCTAAGCCTTGCCTCTCCCACACTCAGGATCCAAAGACAACGGCAGCAGGGACTTCTCACACACTAAAGGCACCAGGAAAAAAGGCTCACCAGCTTGGCCTTTGCATTCCCGCTGACAGCTCCACAGCTTGAACCCAGAGAACTGCCTGCTGCCAACAGCCTTTCCAATCACTCTGAGCACCTCATGACAAGGAGTGTGGGGAATGAATCTCCAGCAGCCTCCTGCCCCAGGCTGTCCCCCGGGAGCAGCCCTGCTCCAGGCCGTGACTGCCACCTGCACAGCCAAAGGACCCAGAGCCGGTGTTACACACCACGGCTGTGCCTGGCACAGAGACACCAGTGGCCACACAAGTGGCCATGGCACTGTCCACACACAGTCCCTGCTGCTGCTCCCCCAGCCGCTGGCACCAACTCCCAGCCACCCACTCCTAAAGCCACGGGGCCCACTGGGACACTGCGGGGGCTCGTGGAAGCCAGCGGCCATTGTGACACAGCGGGGCTGCACAGAGCCCACGGTGCTTTGTGACCCGTGGCTCCCAGGAGAGCCTTTGTGATGCTGGGGAACTACAAGGAAGCCTGGCTCCTCTGTGACACCACCACAGAAGCTCAGGGGAGCCCTGGAGACCGTGGTGATGCTATGGAACCTGATGCAACCCTGCCTCCTCTGTGACACCACAGAACCTCTGGGAGCCCTGGAGACCGTGGTGATGCTATGGAACCTGATGCAACCCTGCCTCCACTGTGACACCACAGAAGCTCAGGGAGCCCTGGAGACTGTGGTGATGCTATGGAACCTGATGCAACCCTGCCTCCACTGTGACACCACAGAACCTCTGGGAGCCCTGGAGACCGTGCTGATGCTATGGAACCTGATGCAACCCTGCCTCCACTGTGACACCACAGAAGCTCGGGGAGCTCTGCAGACCGTGGGGATGCTGGCGAAGCTGACGGAACCCTGGGCACCACAGTGACGCTATGGAACCTGGTGGAACCGAGGGGCCACAGTGACACTGTGGGGCCTTTTGGAAGCAACAGGACCCTGGTGGGAAGCCACGGGATGATTAATCCTGCACGAACCTGCTCCAGGTGGGCTCCTCTCTCCCGGCTTCCACAGGTGCTGCTAGGATCCCACTCCGGCACTGGCTTGGCACGGGCTCACGGCTTCCTTTGGCAATGGCTCTGCTCCAGGATGGCATGCTGCAGAGAATGCAGGTAGATTTTGTGCTCACTCCTGGCATGCAGCTGGACAATAAAGCCTGATCCAGCCCCCCCTCAGCATATGTCCGGCTCTGGCATTGGGGCGGGGCAACTTTGGGAGCAGCCCCAGCCCTGCTCCTGCTCCCGGCTGGGCACCCAGCTGCTGGGACACAGGTGTGTCCTGATGCCACCGTCTACTCCTTTGAGAAGGGGAGGACAGAGTGCATCAGGGAGTTTGGTGTGGCTTACATGCGGCAAGGAGAAGGTGCAGCCCCAAACTGGCTTTCACTTCTAGAACCTTTTGCTATTGCGGGAGCAGCTGCTGGAGCTTTTCAACCGAGCTGCAAGAGTGAAAAGTGTGATGGCATGTCTATCTGAGAAGGAAGGTTCGGTGCCGCAGCCTGTTGTGCACAATTTATATGCTGATAAGAGAAGGGGGTGCTTTTGCAACGTTTTCCTTCCTGACACTTCTGTCTCTGTGAGCTTTAGCTGCTTGGACTCAGGGATACCGAAGGTATGTGAAAGTGACTGGGATGCGAGAATCATGTTGCACAGGGAACAGGGAAGGTCAGCAAATGTTTCCTGTCCTGGCACATCTCTCAGTCTGAACTGCAGCTGCAGATGCTTCACTTCCGCCAAGGACTCTGCCACCTTGAGAGAAGGATGCGCTCTATGGAGTTGAGAAAGAAAGTGCGTCTCACTAGCTTCTTTCCTCTACTTCATAGACAGCAAAGGGGCTATGAAAGGCAGCACTGGCTTTTTGTTCTAGGACTTCTTCTTTACAAGCAGCTGCTGGATGTTTGGAAGGGGGTTTGGGATATGCAAAAATGAGAGGCTAAGATGGTAAGAGGGTAAGATGGAAGTCATCTGGCAAAAGCAGAGCTCACAAAAGGGCCAGCTGAGAAAGCTCTTGCTGCCTACAACTTCAACTGCACCCCTCAAAGCAGCAGCACACACGCTGCTCTCGGCACTTTCCTTCTCAGCTCTACGCACCATCCTAAGCCTTGCCTCTCCCACACTCAGGATCCAAAGACAACGGCACCAGGGACTGCTCACACACTAAAGGCACCAGGACAAAAGGCTCACCAGCTTGGCCTTTGCATTCCCGCTGACAGCTCCACAGCTTGAACCCAGAGAACTGCCTGCTGCCAACAGCCTTTCCAATCACTCTGAGCACCTCATGACAAGGAGTGTGGGGAATGAATCTCCAGCAGCCTCCTGCCCCAGGCTGTCCCCCGGGAGCAGCCCTGCTCCAGGCCGTGACTGCCACCTGCACAGCCAAAGGACCCAGAGCCGGTGTTACACACCACGGCTGTGCCTGGCACAGAGACACCAGTGGCCACACAAGTGGCCATGGCACTGTCCACACACAGTCCCTGCTGCTGCTCCCCCAGCCGCTGGCACCAACTCCCAGCCACCCACTCCTAAAGCCACGGGGCCCACTGGGACACTGCGGGGGCTCGTGGAAGCCAGCGGCCATTGTGACACAGCGGGGCTGCACAGAGCCCACGGTGCTTTGTGACCCGTGGCTCCCAGGAGAGCCTTTGTGATGCTGGGGAACTACAAGGAAGCCTGGCTCCTCTGTGACACCACCACAGAAGCTCAGGGGAGCCCTGGAGACCGTGCTGATGCTATTGAACCTGATGCAACCCTGCCTCCTCTGTGACACCACAGAAGCTCTTGGAGCCCTGGAGACCGTGGTGATGCTATGGAACCTGATGCAACCCTGCCTCCTCTGTGACACCACAGAACCTCTGGGAGCCCTGGAGACCGTGCTGATGCTATGGAACCTGATGCAACCCTGCCTCCACTGTGACACCACAGAAGCTCAGGGAGCCCTGGAGACTGTGGTGATGCTATGGAACCTGATGCAACCCTGCCTCCACTGTGACACCACAGAACCTCTGGGAGCCCTGGAGACCGTGCTGATGCTATGGAACCTGATGCAACCCTGCCTCCACTGTGACACCACAGAAGCTCGGGGAGCTCTGCAGACCGTGGGGATGCTGGCGAAGCTGATGGAACCCTGGGCACCACAGTGACGCTATGGAACCTGGTGGAACCGAGGGGCCACAGTGACACTGTGGGGCCTTTTGGAAGCAACAGGACCCTGGTGGGAAGCCACGGGATGATTAATCCTGCACGAACCTGCTCCAGGTGGGCTCCTCTCTCCCGGCTTCCACAGGTGCTGCTAGGATCCCACTCCGGCACTGGCTTGGCACGGGCTCACGGCTTCCTTTGGCAATGGCTCTGCTCCAGGATGGCATGCTGCAGAGAATGCAGGTAGATTTTGTGCTCACTCCTGGCATGCAGCTGGACAATAAAGCCTGATCCAGCCCCCCCTCAGCATATGTCCGGCTCTGGCATTGGGGCGGGGCAACTTTGGGAGCAGCCCCAGCCCTGCTCCTGCTCCCGGCTGGGCACCCAGCTGCTGGGACACAGGTGTGTCCTGATGCCACCGTCTACTCCTTTGAGAAGGGGAGGACAGAGTGCATCAGGGAGTTTGGTGTGGCTTACATGCGGCAAGGAGAGGGTGCAGCCCCAAACTGGCTTTCACTTCTAGAACCTTTTGCTATTGCGGGAGCAGCTGCTGGAGCTTTTCAACCAAGCTGCAAGAGTGAAAAGTGTGATGGCATGTCTATCTGAGAAGGAAGGTTCGGTGCCGCAGCCTGTTGTGCACAATTTATATGCTGATAAGAGAAGGGGGTGCTTTTGGAACGTTTTCCTTCCTGACACTTCTGTCTCTGTGAGCTTTAGCTGCTTGGACTCAGGGATACCGAAGGTATGTGAAAGTGACTGGGATGCGAGAATCATGTTGCACAGGGAACAGGGAAGGTCAGCAAATGTTTCCTGTCCTGGCACATCTCTCAGTCTGAACTGCAGCTGCAGATGCTTCACTTCCGCCAAGGACTCTGCCACCTTGAGAGAAGGATGCGCTCTATGGAGTTGAGAAAGAAAGTGCGTCTCACTAGCTTCTTTCCTCTACTTCATAGACAGCAAAGGGGCTATGAAAGGCAGCACTGGCTTTTTGTTCTAGGACTTCTTCTTTACAAGCAGCTGCTGGATGTTTGGAAGGGGGTTTGGGATATGCAAAAATGAGAGGCTAAGATGGTAAGAGGGTAAGATGGAAGTCATCTGGCAAAAGCAGAGCTCACAAAAGGGCCAGCTGAGAAAGCTCTTGCTGCCTACAACTTCAACTGCACCCCTCAAAGCAGCAGCACACACGCTGCTCTCGGCACTTTCCTTCTCAGCTCTACGCACCATCCTAAGCCTTGCCTCTCCCACACTCAGGATCCAAAGACAACGGCACCAGGGACTGCTCACACACTAAAGGCACCAGGACAAAAGGCTCACCAGCTTGGCCTTTGCATTCCCGCTGACAGCTCCACAGCTTGAACCCAGAGAACTGCCTGCTGCCAACAGCCTTTCCAATCACTCTGAGCACCTCATGACAAGGAGTGTGGGGAATGAATCTCCAGCAGCCTCCTGCCCCAGGCTGTCCCCCGGGAGCAGCCCTGCTCCAGGCCGTGACTGCCACCTGCACAGCCAAAGGACCCAGAGCCGGTGTTACACACCACGGCTGTGCCTGGCACAGAGACACCAGTGGCCACACAAGTGGCCATGGCACTGTCCACACACAGTCCCTGCTGCTGCTCCCCCAGCCGCTGGCACCAACTCCCAGCCACCCACTCCTAAAGCCACGGGGCCCACTGGGACACTGCGGGGGCTCGTGGAAGCCAGCGGCCATTGTGACACAGCGGGGCTGCACAGAGCCCACGGTGCTTTGTGACCCGTGGCTCCCAGGAGAGCCTTTGTGATGCTGGGGAACTACAAGGAAGCCTGGCTCCTCTGTGACACCACCACAGAAGCTCAGGGGAGCCCTGGAGACCGTGCTGATGCTATGGAACCTGATGCAACCCTGCCTCCTCTGTGACACCACAGAAGCTCAGGGGAGCCCTGGAGACCGTGCTGATGCTATGGAACCTGATGCAACCCTGCCTCCACTGTGACACCACAGAAGCTCGGGGAGCTCTGCAGACCGTGGGGATGCTGGCGAAGCTGACGGAACCCTGGGCACCACAGTGACGCTATGGAACCTGGTGGAACCGAGGGGCCACAGTGACACTGTGGGGCCTTTTGGAAGCAACAGGACCCTGGTGGGAAGCCACGGGATGATTAATCCTGCACGAACCTGCTCCAGGTGGGCTCCTCTCTCCCGGCTTCCACAGGTGCTGCTAGGATCCCACTCCGGCACTGGCTTGGCACGGGCTCACGGCTTCCTTTGGCAATGGCTCTGCTCCAGGATGGCATGCTGCAGAGAATGCAGGTAGATTTTGTGCTCACTCCTGGCATGCAGCTGGACAATAAAGCCTGATCCAGCCCCCCCTCAGCATATGTCCGGCTCTGGCATTGGGGCGGGGCAACTTTGGGAGCAGCCCCAGCCCTGCTCCTGCTCCCGGCTGGGCACCCAGCTGCTGGGACACAGGTGTGTCCTGATGCCACCGTCTACTCCTTTGAGAAGGGGAGGACAGAGTGCATCAGGGAGTTTGGTGTGGCTTACATGCGGCAAGGAGAAGGTGCAGCCCCAAACTGGCTTTCACTTCTAGAACCTTTTGCTATTGCGGGAGCAGCTGCTGGAGCTTTTCAACCGAGCTGCACGAGTGAAAAGTGTGATGGCATGTCTATCTGAGAAGGAAGGTTCGGTGCCACAGCCTGTTGTGCACAATTTATATGCTGATAAGAGAAGGGGGTGCTTTTGGAACGTTTTCCTTCCTGACACTTCTGTCTCTGTGAGCTTTAGCTGCTTGGACTCAGGGATACCGAAGGTATGTGAAAGTGACTGGGATGCGAGAATCATGTTGCACAGGGAACAGGGAAGGTCAGCAAATGTTTCCTGTCCTGGCACATCTCTCAGTCTGAACTGCAGCTGCAGATGCTTCACTTCCGCCAAGGACTCTGCCACCTTGAGAGAAGGATGCGCTCTATGGAGTTGAGAAAGAAAGTGCGTCTCACTAGCTTCTTTCCTCTACTTCATAGACAGCAAAGGGGCTATGAAAGGCAGCACTGGCTTTTTGTTCTAGGACTTCTTCTTTACAAGCAGCTGCTGGATGTTTGGAAGGGGGTTTGGGATATGCAAAAATGAAAGGCTAAGATGGTAAGAGGGTAAGATGGAAGTCATCTGGCAAAAGCAGAGCTCACAAAAGGGCCAGCTGAGAAAGCTCTTGCTGCCTACAACTTCAACTGCACCCCTCAAAGCAGCAGCACACACGCTGCTCTCGGCACTTTCCTTCTCAGCTCTACGCACCATCCTAAGCCTTGCCTCTCCCACACTCAGGATCCAAAGACAACGGCACCAGGGACTGCTCACACACTAAAGGCACCAGGACAAAAGGCTCACCAGCTTGGCCTTTGCATTCCCGCTGACAGCTCCACAGCTTGAACCCAGAGAACTGCCTGCTGCCAACAGCCTTTCCAATCACTCTGAGCACCTCATGACAAGGAGTGTGGGGAATGAATCTCCAGCAGCCTCCTGCCCCAGGCTGTCCCCCGGGAGCAGCCCTGCTCCAGGCCGTGACTGCCACCTGCACAGCCAAAGGACCCAGAGCCGGTGTTACACACCACGGCTGTGCCTGGCACAGAGACACCAGTGGCCACACAAGTGGCCATGGCACTGTCCACACACAGTCCCTGCTGCTGCTCCCCCAGCCGCTGGCACCAACTCCCAGCCACCCACTCCTAAAGCCACGGGGCCCACTGGGACACTGCGGGGGCTCGTGGAAGCCAGCGGCCATTGTGACACAGCGGGGCTGCACAGAGCCCACGGTGCTTTGTGACCCGTGGCTCCCAGGAGAGCCTTTGTGATGCTGGGGAACTACAAGGAAGCCTGGCTCCTCTGTGACACCACCACAGAAGCTCAGGGGAGCCCTGGAGACCGTGCTGATGCTATTGAACCTGATGCAACCCTGCCTCCTCTGTGACACCACAGAACCTCTGGGAGCCCTGGAGACCGTGCTGATGCTATGGAACCTGATGCAACCCTGCCTCCACTGTGACACCACAGAAGCTCAGGGAGCCCTGGAGACTGTGGTGATGCTATGGAACCTGATGCAACCCTGCCTCCACTGTGACACCACAGAACCTCTGGGAGCCCTGGAGACCGTGCTGATGCTATGGAACCTGATGCAACCCTGCCTCCACTGTGACACCACAGAAGCTCGGGGAGCTCTGCAGACCGTGGGGATGCTGGCGAAGCTGACGGAACCCTGGGCACCACAGTGACGCTATGGAACCTGGTGGAACCGAGGGGCCACAGTGACACTGTGGGGCCTTTTGGAAGCAACAGGACCCTGGTGGGAAGCCACGGGATGATTAATCCTGCACGAACCTGCTCCAGGTGGGCTCCTCTCTCCCGGCTTCCACAGGTGCTGCTAGGATCCCACTCCGGCACTGGCTTGGCACGGGCTGACGGCTTCCTTTGGCAATGGCTCTGCTCCAGGATGGCATGCTGCAGAGAATGCAGGTAGATTTTGTGCTCACTCCTGGCATGCAGCTGGACAATAAAGCCTGATCCAGCCCCCCCTCAGCATATGTCCGGCTCTGGCATTGGGGCGGGGCAACTTTGGGAGCAGCCCCAGCCCTGCTCCTGCTCCCGGCTGGGCACCCAGCTGCTGGGACACAGGTGTGTCCTGATGCCACCGTCTACTCCTTTGAGAAGGGGAGGACAGAGTGCATCAGGGAGTTTGGTGTGGCTTACATGCGGCAAGGAGAAGGTGCAGCCCCAAACTGGCTTTCACTTCTAGAACCTTTTGCTATTGCGGGAGCAGCTGCTGGAGCTTTTCAACCGAGCTGCAAGAGTGAAAAGTGTGATGGCATGTCTATCTGAGAAGGAAGGTTCGGTGCCGCAGCCTGTTGTGCACAATTTATATGCTGATAAGAGAAGGGGGTGCTTTTGGAACGTTTTCCTTCCTGACACTTCTGTCTCTGTGAGCTTTAGCTGCTTGGACTCAGGGATACCGAAGGTATGTGAAAGTGACTGGGATGCGAGAATCATGTTGCACAGGGAACAGGGAAGGTCAGCAAATGTTTCCTGTCCTGGCACATCTCTCAGTCTGAACTGCAGCTGCAGATGCTTCACTTCCGCCAAGGACTCTGCCACCTTGAGAGAAGGATGCGCTCTATGGAGTTGAGAAAGAAAGTGCGTCTCACTAGCTTCTTTCCTCTACTTCATAGACAGCAAAGGGGCTATGAAAGGCAGCACTGGCTTTTTGTTCTAGGACTTCTTCTTTACAAGCAGCTGCTGGATGTTTGGAAGGGGGTTTGGGATATGCAAAAATGAGAGGCTAAGATGGTAAGAGGGTAAGATGGAAGTCATCTGGCAAAAGCAGAGCTCACAAAAGGGCCAGCTGAGAAAGCTCTTGCTGCCTACAACTTCAACTGCACCCCTCAAAGCAGCAGCACACACGCTGCTCTCGGCACTTTCCTTCTCAGCTCTACGCACCATCCTAAGCCTTGCCTCTCCCACACTCAGGATCCAAAGACAACGGCACCAGGGACTGCTCACACACTAAAGGCACCAGGACAAAAGGCTCACCAGCTTGGCCTTTGCATTCCCGCTGACAGCTCCACAGCTTGAACCCAGAGAACTGCCTGCTGCCAACAGCCTTTCCAATCACTCTGAGCACCTCATGACAAGGAGTGTGGGGAATGAATCTCCAGCAGCCTCCTGCCCCAGGCTGTCCCCCGGGAGCAGCCCTGCTCCAGGCCGTGACTGCCACCTGCACAGCCAAAGGACCCAGAGCCGGTGTTACACACCACGGCTGTGCCTGGCACAGAGACACCAGTGGCCACACAAGTGGCCATGGCACTGTCCACACACAGTCCCTGCTGCTGCTCCCCCAGCCGCTGGCACCAACTCCCAGCCACCCACTCCTAAAGCCACGGGGCCCACTGGGACACTGCGGGGGCTCGTGGAAGCCAGCGGCCATTGTGACACAGCGGGGCTGCACAGAGCCCACGGTGCTTTGTGACCCGTGGCTCCCAGGAGAGCCTTTGTGATGCTGGGGAACTACAAGGAAGCCTGGCTCCTCTGTGACACCACCACAGAAGCTCAGGGGAGCCCTGGAGACCGTGCTGATGCTATTGAACCTGATGCAACCCTGCCTCCTCTGTGACAACACAGAAGCTCTTGGAGCCCTGGAGACCGTGCTGATGCTATGGAACCTGATGCAACCCTGCCTCCTCTGTGACACCACAGAACCTCTGGGAGCCCTGGAGACCGTGCTGATGCTATGGAACCTGATGCAACCCTGCCTCCACTGTGACACCACAGAAGCTCAGGGAGCCCTGGAGACTGTGGTGATGCTATGGAACCTGATGCAACCCTGCCTCCACTGTGACACCACAGAACCTCTGGGAGCCCTGGAGACCGTGCTGATGCTATGGAACCTGATGCAACCCTGCCTCCACTGTGACACCACAGAAGCTCGGGGAGCTCTGCAGACCGTGGGGATGCTGGCGAAGCTGACGGAACCCTGGGCACCACAGTGACGCTATGGAACCTGGTGGAACCGAGGGGCCACAGTGACACTGTGGGGCCTTTTGGAAGCAACAGGACCCTGGTGGGAAGCCACGGGATGATTAATCCTGCACAAACCTGCTCCAGGTGGGCTCCTCTCTCCCGGCTTCCACAGGTGCTGCTAGGATCCCACTCCGGCACTGGCTTGGCACGGGCTCACGGCTTCCTTTGGCAATGGCTCTGCTCCAGGATGGCATGCTGCAGAGAATGCAGGTAGATTTTGTGCTCACTCCTGGCATGCAGCTGGACAATAAAGCCTGATCCAGCCCCCCCTCAGCATATGTCCGGCTCTGGCATTGGGGCGGGGCAACTTTGGGAGCAGCCCCAGCCCTGCTCCTGCTCCCGGCTGGGCACCCAGCTGCTGGGACACAGGTGTGTCCTGATGCCACCGTCTACTCCTTTGAGAAGGGGAGGACAGAGTGCATCAGGGAGTTTGGTGTGGCTTACATGCGGCAAGGAGAAGGTGCAGCCCCAAACTGGCTTTCACTTCTAGAACCTTTTGCTATTGCGGGAGCAGCTGCTGGAGCTTTTCAACCGAGCTGCAAGAGTGAAAAGTGTGATGGCATGTCTATCTGAGAAGGAAGGTTCGGTGCCGCAGCCTGTTGTGCACAATTTATATGCTGATAAGAGAAGGGGGTGCTTTTGGAACGTTTTCCTTCCTGACACTTCTGTCTCTGTGAGCTTTAGCTGCTTGGACTCAGGGATACCGAAGGTATGTGAAAGTGACTGGGATGCGAGAATCATGTTGCACAGGGAACAGGGAAGGTCAGCAAATGTTTCCTGTCCTGGCACATCTCTCAGTCTGAACTGCAGCTGCAGATGCTTCACTTCCGCCAAGGACTCTGCCACCTTGAGAGAAGGATGCGCTCTATGGAGTTGAGAAAGAAAGTGCGTCTCACTAGCTTCTTTCCTCTACTTCATAGACAGCAAAGGGGCTATGAAAGGCAGCACTGGCTTTTTGTTCTAGGACTTCTTCTTTACAAGCAGCTGCTGGATGTTTGGAAGGGGGTTTGGGATATGCAAAAATGAGAGGCTAAGATGGTAAGAGGGTAAGATGGAAGTCATCTGGCAAAAGCAGAGCTCACAAAAGGGCCAGCTGAGAAAGCTCTTGCTGCCTACAACTTCAACTGCACCCCTCAAAGCAGCAGCACACACGCTGCTCTCGGCACTTTCCTTCTCAGCTCTACGCACCATCCTAAGCCTTGCCTCTCCCACACTCAGGATCCAAAGACAACGGCACCAGGGACTGCTCACACACTAAAGGCACCAGGACAAAAGGCTCACCAGCTTGGCCTTTGCATTCCCGCTGACAGCTCCACAGCTTGAACCCAGAGAACTGCCTGCTGCCAACAGCCTTTCCAATCACTCTGAGCACCTCATGACAAGGAGTGTGGGGAATGAATCTCCAGCAGCCTCCTGCCCCAGGCTGTCCCCCGGGAGCAGCCCTGCTCCAGGCCGTGACTGCCACCTGCACAGCCAAAGGACCCAGAGCCGGTGTTACACACCACGGCTGTGCCTGGCACAGAGACACCAGTGGCCACACAAGTGGCCATGGCACTGTCCACACACAGTCCCTGCTGCTGCTCCCCCAGCCGCTGGCACCAACTCCCAGCCACCCACTCCTAAAGCCACGGGGCCCACTGGGACACTGCGGGGGCTCGTGGAAGCCAGCGGCCATTGTGACACAGCGGGGCTGCACAGAGCCCACGGTGCTTTGTGACCCGTGGCTCCCAGGAGAGCCTTTGTGATGCTGGGGAACTACAAGGAAGCCTGGCTCCTCTGTGACACCACCACAGAAGCTCAGGGGAGCCCTGGAGACCGTGCTGATGCTATTGAACCTGATGCAACCCTGCCTCCTCTGTGACACCACAGAAGCTCTTGGAGCCCTGGAGACCGTGGTGATGCTATGGAACCTGATGCAACCCTGCCTCCTCTGTGACACCACAGAACCTCTGGGAGCCCTGGAGACCGTGCTGATGCTATGGAACCTGATGCAACCCTGCCTCCACTGTGACACCACAGAACCTCTGGGAGCCCTGGAGACCGTGCTGATGCTATGGAACCTGATGCAACCCTGCCTCCACTGTGACACCACAGAAGCTCGGGGAGCTCTGCAGACCGTGGGGATGCTGGCGAAGCTGACGGAACCCTGGGCACCACAGTGACGCTATGGAACCTGGTGGAACCGAGGGGCCACAGTGACACTGTGGGGCCTTTTGGAAGCAACAGGACCCTGGTGGGAAGCCACGGGATGATTAATCCTGCACGAACCTGCTCCAGGTGGGCTCCTCTCTCCCGGCTTCCACAGGTGCTGCTAGGATCCCACTCCGGCACTGGCTTGGCACGGGCTCACGGCTTCCTTTGGCAATGGCTCTGCTCCAGGATGGCATGCTGCAGAGAATGCAGGTAGATTTTGTGCTCACTCCTGGCATGCAGCTGGACAATAAAGCCTGATCCAGCCCCCCCTCAGCATATGTCCGGCTCTGGCATTGGGGCGGGGCAACTTTGGGAGCAGCCCCAGCCCTGCTCCTGCTCCCGGCTGGGCACCCAGCTGCTGGGACACAGGTGTGTCCTGATGCCACCGTCTACTCCTTTGAGAAGGGGAGGACAGAGTGCATCAGGGAGTTTGGTGTGGCTTACATGCGGCAAGGAGAAGGTGCAGCCCCAAACTGGCTTTCACTTCTAGAACCTTTTGCTATTGCGGGAGCAGCTGCTGGAGCTTTTCAACCGAGCTGCAAGAGTGAAAAGTGTGATGGCATGTCTATCTGAGAAGGAAGGTTCGGTGCCGCAGCCTGTTGTGCACAATTTATATGCTGATAAGAGAAGGGGGTGCTTTTGGAACGTTTTCCTTCCTGACACTTCTGTCTCTGTGAGCTTTAGCTGCTTGGACTCAGGGATACCGAAGGTATGTGAAAGTGACTGGGATGCGAGAATCATGTTGCACAGGGAACAGGGAAGGTCAGCAAATGTTTCCTGTCCTGGCACATCTCTCAGTCTGAACTGCAGCTGCAGATGCTTCACTTCCGCCAAGGACTCTGCCACCTTGAGAGAAGGATGCGCTCTATGGAGTTGAGAAAGAAAGTGCGTCTCACTAGCTTCTTTCCTCTACTTCATAGACAGCAAAGGGGCTATGAAAGGCAGCACTGGCTTTTTGTTCTAGGACTTCTTCTTTACAAGCAGCTGCTGGATGTTTGGAAGGGGGTTTGGGATATGCAAAAATGAGAGGCTAAGATGGTAAGAGGGTAAGATGGAAGTCATCTGGCAAAAGCAGAGCTCACAAAAGGGCCAGCTGAGAAAGCTCTTGCTGCCTACAACTTCAACTGCACCCCTCAAAGCAGCAGCACACATGCTGCTCTCGGCACTTTCCTTCTCAGCTCTACGCACCATCCTAAGCCTTGCCTCTCCCACACTCAGGATCCAAAGACAACGGCACCAGGGACTGCTCACACACTAAAGGCACCAGGACAAAAGGCTCACCAGCTTGGCCTTTGCATTCCCGCTGACAGCTCCACAGCTTGAACCCAGAGAACTGCCTGCTGCCAACAGCCTTTCCAATCACTCTGAGCACCTCATGACAAGGAGTGTGGGGAATGAATCTCCAGCAGCCTCCTGCCCCAGGCTGTCCCCCGGGAGCAGCCCTGCGCCAGGCCGTGACTGCCACCTGCACAGCCAAAGGACCCAGAGCCGGTGTTACACACCACGGCTGTGCCTGGCACAGAGACACCAGTGGCCACACAAGTGGCCATGGCACTGTCCACACACAGTCCCTGCTGCTGCTCCCCCAGCCGCTGGCACCAACTCCCAGCCACCCACTCCTAAAGCCACGGGGCCCACTGGGACACTGCGGGGGCTCGTGGAAGCCAGCGGCCATTGTGACACAGCGGGGCTGCACAGAGCCCACGGTGCTTTGTGACCCGTGGCTCCCAGGAGAGCCTTTGTGATGCTGGGGAACTACAAGGAAGCCTGGCTCCTCTGTGACACCACCACAGAAGCTCAGGGGAGCCCTGGAGACCGTGCTGATGCTATTGAACCTGATGCAACCCTGCCTCCTCTGTGACACCACAGAACCTCTGGGAGCCCTGGAGACCGTGGTGATGCTATGGAACCTGATGCAACCCTGCCTCCTCTGTGACACCACAGAACCTCTGGGAGCCCTGGAGACCGTGCTGATGCTATGGAACCTGATGCAACCCTGCCTCCACTGTGACACCACAGAAGCTCGGGGAGCTCTGCAGACCGTGGGGATGCTGGCGAAGCTGACGGAACCCTGGGCACCACAGTGACGCTATGGAACCTGGTGGAACCGAGGGGCCACAGTGACACTGTGGGGCCTTTTGGAAGCAACAGGACCCTGGTGGGAAGCCACGGGATGATTAATCCTGCACGAACCTGCTCCAGGTGGGCTCCTCTCTCCCGGCTTCCACAGGTGCTGCTAGGATCCCACTCCGGCACTGGCTTGGCACGGGCTCACGGCTTCCTTTGGCAATGGCTCTGCTCCAGGATGGCATGCTGCAGAGAATGCAGGTAGATTTTGTGCTCACTCCTGGCATGCAGCTGGACAATAAAGCCTGATCCAGCCCCCCCTCAGCATATGTCCGGCTCTGGCATTGGGGCGGGGCAACTTTGGGAGCAGCCCCAGCCCTGCTCCTGCTCCCGGCTGGGCACCCAGCTGCTGGGACACAGGTGTGTCCTGATGCCACCGTCTACTCCTTTGAGAAGGGGAGGACAGAGTGCATCAGGGAGTTTGGTGTGGCTTACATGCGGCAAGGAGAAGGTGCAGCCCCAAACTGGCTTTCACTTCTAGAACCTTTTGCTATTGCGGGAGCAGCTGCTGGAGCTTTTCAACCGAGCTGCAAGAGTGAAAAGTGTGATGGCATGTCTATCTGAGAAGGAAGGTTCGGTGCCGCAGCCTGTTGTGCACAATTTATATGCTGATAAGAGAAGGGGGTGCTTTTGGAACGTTTTCCTTCCTGACACTTCTGTCTCTGTGAGCTTTAGCTGCTTGGACTCAGGGATACCGAAGGTATGTGAAAGTGACTGGGATGCGAGAATCATGTTGCACAGGGAACAGGGAAGGTCAGCAAATGTTTCCTGTCCTGGCACATCTCTCAGTCTGAACTGCAGCTGCAGATGCTTCACTTCCGCCAAGGACTCTGCCACCTTGAGAGAAGGATGCGCTCTATGGAGTTGAGAAAGAAAGTGCGTCTCACTAGCTTCTTTCCTCTACTTCATAGACAGCAAAGGGGCTATGAAAGGCAGCACTGGCTTTTTGTTCTAGGACTTCTTCTTTACAAGCAGCTGCTGGATGTTTGGAAGGGGGTTTGGGATATGCAAAAATGAGAGGCTAAGATGGTAAGAGGGTAAGATGGAAGTCATCTGGCAAAAGCAGAGCTCACAAAAGGGCCAGCTGAGAAAGCTCTTGCTGCCTACAACTTCAACTGCACCCCTCAAAGCAGCAGCACACATGCTGCTCTCGGCACTTTCCTTCTCAGCTCTACGCACCATCCTAAGCCTTGCCTCTCCCACACTCAGGATCCAAAGACAACGGCACCAGGGACTGCTCACACACTAAAGGCACCAGGACAAAAGGCTCACCAGCTTGGCCTTTGCATTCCCGCTGACAGCTCCACAGCTTGAACCCAGAGAACTGCCTGCTGCCAACAGCCTTTCCAATCACTCTGAGCACCTCATGACAAGGAGTGTGGGGAATGAATCTCCAGCAGCCTCCTGCCCCAGGCTGTCCCCGGGAGCAGCCCTGCTCCAGGCCGTGACTGCCACCTGCACAGCCAAAGGACCCAGAGCCGGTGTTACACACCACGGCTGTGCCTGGCACAGAGACACCAGTGGCCACACAAGTGGCCATGGCACTGTCCACACACAGTCCCTGCTGCTGCTCCCCCAGCCGCTGGCACCAACTCCCAGCCACCCACTCCTAAAGCCACGGGGCCCACTGGGACACTGCGGGGGCTCGTGGAAGCCAGCGGCCATTGTGACACAGCGGGGCTGCACAGAGCCCACGGTGCTTTGTGACCCGTGGCTCCCAGGAGAGCCTTTGTGATGCTGGGGAACTACAAGGAAGCCTGGCTCCTCTGTGACACCACCACAGAAGCTCAGGGGAGCCCTGGAGACCGTGGTGATGCTATGGAACCTGATGCAACCCTGCCTCCTCTGTGACACCACAGAACCTCTGGGAGCCCTGGAGACCGTGCTGATGCTATGGAACCTGATGCAACCCTGCCTCCACTGTGACACCACAGAAGCTCAGGGAGCCCTGGAGACTGTGGTGATGCTATGGAACCTGATGCAACCCTGCCTCCACTGTGACACCACAGAACCTCTGGGAGCCCTGGAGACCGTGCTGATGCTATGGAACCTGATGCAACCCTGCCTCCACTGTGACACCACAGAAGCTCGGGGAGCTCTGCAGACCGTGGGGATGCTGGCGAAGCTGACGGAACCCTGGGCACCACAGTGACGCTATGGAACCTGGTGGAACCGAGGGGCCACAGTGACACTGTGGGGCCTTTTGGAAGCAACAGGACCCTGGTGGGAAGCCACGGGATGATTAATCCTGCACGAACCTGCTCCAGGTGGGCTCCTCTCTCCCGGCTTCCACAGGTGCTGCTAGGATCCCACTCCGGCACTGGCTTGGCACGGGCTCACGGCTTCCTTTGGCAATGGCTCTGCTCCAGGATGGCATGCTGCAGAGAATGCAGGTAGATTTTGTGCTCACTCCTGGCATGCAGCTGGACAATAAAGCCTGATCCAGCCCCCCCTCAGCATATGTCCGGCTCTGGCATTGGGGCGGGGCAACTTTGGGAGCAGCCCCAGCCCTGCTCCTGCTCCCGGCTGGGCACCCAGCTGCTGGGACACAGGTGTGTCCTGATGCCACCGTCTACTCCTTTGAGAAGGGGAGGACAGAGTGCATCAGGGAGTTTGGTGTGGCTTACATGCGGCAAGGAGAAGGTGCAGCCCCAAACTGGCTTTCACTTCTAGAACCTTTTGCTATTGCGGGAGCAGCTGCTGGAGCTTTTCAACCGAGCTGCAAGAGTGAAAAGTGTGATGGCATGTCTATCTGAGAAGGAAGGTTCGGTGCCGCAGCCTGTTGTGCACAATTTATATGCTGATAAGAGAAGGGGGTGCTTTTGGAACGTTTTCCTTCCTGACACTTCTGTCTCTGTGAGCTTTAGCTGCTTGGACTCAGGGATACCGAAGGTATGTGAAAGTGACTGGGATGCGAGAATCATGTTGCACAGGGAACAGGGAAGGTCAGCAAATGTTTCCTGTCCTGGCACATCTCTCAGTCTGAACTGCAGCTGCAGATGCTTCACTTCCGCCAAGGACTCTGCCACCTTGAGAGAAGGATGCGCTCTATGGAGTTGAGAAAGAAAGTGCGTCTCACTAGCTTCTTTCCTCTACTTCATAGACAGCAAAGGGGCTATGAAAGGCAGCACTGGCTTTTTGTTCTAGGACTTCTTCTTTACAAGCAGCTGCTGGATGTTTGGAAGGGGGTTTGGGATATGCAAAAATGAGAGGCTAAGATGGTAAGAGGGTAAGATGGAAGTCATCTGGCAAAAGCAGAGCTCACAAAAGGGCCAGCTGAGAAAGCTCTTGCTGCCTACAACTTCAACTGCACCCCTCAAAGCAGCAGCACACACGCTGCTCTCGGCACTTTCCTTCTCAGCTCTACGCACCATCCTAAGCCTTGCCTCTCCCACACTCAGGATCCAAAGACAACGGCACCAGGGACTGCTCACACACTAAAGGCACCAGGACAAAAGGCTCACCAGCTTGGCCTTTGCATTCCCGCTGACAGCTCCACAGCTTGAACCCAGAGAACTGCCTGCTGCCAACAGCCTTTCCAATCACTCTGAGCACCTCATGACAAGGAGTGTGGGGAATGAATCTCCAGCAGCCTCCTGCCCCAGGCTGTCCCCCGGGAGCAGCCCTGCTCCAGGCCGTGACTGCCACCTGCACAGCCAAAGGACCCAGAGCCGGTGTTACACACCACGGCTGTGCCTGGCACAGAGACACCAGTGGCCACACAAGTGGCCATGGCACTGTCCACACACAGTCCCTGCTGCTGCTCCCCCAGCCGCTGGCACCAACTCCCAGCCACCCACTCCTAAAGCCACGGGGCCCACTGGGACACTGCGGGGGCTCGTGGAAGCCAGCGGCCATTGTGACACAGCGGGGCTGCACAGAGCCCACGGTGCTTTGTGACCCGTGGCTCCCAGGAGAGCCTTTGTGATGCTGGGGAACTACAAGGAAGCCTGGCTCCTCTGTGACACCAC
Organism: Aphelocoma coerulescens; assembly: GCF_041296385.1. Taxonomy (NCBI): domain Eukaryota; kingdom Metazoa; phylum Chordata; class Aves; order Passeriformes; family Corvidae; genus Aphelocoma; species Aphelocoma coerulescens. Next base: position 150,686 of record NW_027183549.1, read on the forward strand.
CACAGAAGCTCAGGGGAGCCCTGGAGACCGTGCTGATGCTATGGAACCTGATGCAACCCTGCCTCCTCTGTGACACCACAGAACCTCTGGGAGCCCTGGAGACCGTGCTGATGCTATGGAACCTGATGCAACCCTGCCTCCACTGTGACACCACAGAAGCTCAGGGAGCCCTGGAGACTGTGGTGATGCTATGGAACCTGATGCAACCCTGCCTCCACTGTGACACCACAGAACCTCTGGGAGCCCTGGAGACCGTGCTGATGCTATGGAACCTGATGCAACCCTGCCTCCACTGTGACACCACAGAAGCTCGGGGAGCTCTGCAGACCGTGGGGATGCTGGCGAAGCTGACGGAACCCTGGGCACCACAGTGACGCTATGGAACCTGGTGGAACCGAGGGGCCACAGTGACACTGTGGGGCCTTTTGGAAGCAACAGGACCCTGGTGGGAAGCCACGGGATGATTAATCCTGCACGAACCTGCTCCAGGTGGGCTCCTCTCTCCCGGCTTCCACAGGTGCTGCTAGGATCCCACTCCGGCACTGGCTTGGCACGGGCTCACGGCTTCCTTTGGCAATGGCTCTGCTCCAGGATGGCATGCTGCAGAGAATGCAGGTAGATTTTGTGCTCACTCCTGGCATGCAGCTGGACAATAAAGCCTGATCCAGCCCCCCCTCAGCATATGTCCGGCTCTGGCATTGGGGCGGGGCAACTTTGGGAGCAGCCCCAGCCCTGCTCCTGCTCCCGGCTGGGCACCCAGCTGCTGGGACACAGGTGTGTCCTGATGCCACCGTCTACTCCTTTGAGAAGGGGAGGACAGAGTGCATCAGGGAGTTTGGTGTGGCTTACATGCGGCAAGGAGAAGGTGCAGCCCCAAACTGGCTTTCACTTCTAGAACCTTTTGCTATTGCGGGAGCAGCTGCTGGAGCTTTTCAACCGAGCTGCAAGAGTGAAAAGTGTGATGGCATGTCTATCTGAGAAGGAAGGTTCGGTGCCGCAGCCTGTTGTGCACAATTTATATGCTGATAAGAGAAGGGGGTGCTTTTGGAACGTTTTCCTTCCTGACACTTCTGTCTCTGTGAGCTTTAGCTGCTTGGACTCAGGGATACCGAAGGTATGTGAAAGTGACTGGGATGCGAGAATCATGTTGCACAGGGAACAGGGAAGGTCAGCAAATGTTTCCTGTCCTGGCACATCTCTCAGTCTGAACTGCAGCTGCAGATGCTTCACTTCCGCCAAGGACTCTGCCACCTTGAGAGAAGGATGCGCTCTATGGAGTTGAGAAAGAAAGTGCGTCTCACTAGCTTCTTTCCTCTACTTCATAGACAGCAAAGGGGCTATGAAAGGCAGCACTGGCTTTTTGTTCTAGGACTTCTTCTTTACAAGCAGCTGCTGGATGTTTGGAAGGGGGTTTGGGATATGCAAAAATGAGAGGCTAAGATGGTAAGAGGGTAAGATGGAAGTCATCTGGCAAAAGCAGAGCTCACAAAAGGGCCAGCTGAGAAAGCTCTTGCTGCCTACAACTTCAACTGCACCCCTCAAAGCAGCAGCACACACGCTGCTCTCGGCACTTTCCTTCTCAGCTCTACGCACCATCCTAAGCCTTGCCTCTCCCACACTCAGGATCCAAAGACAACGGCACCAGGGACTGCTCACACACTAAAGGCACCAGGACAAAAGGCTCACCAGCTTGGCCTTTGCATTCCCGCTGACAGCTCCACAGCTTGAACCCAGAGAACTGCCTGCTGCCAACAGCCTTTCCAATCACTCTGAGCACCTCATGACAAGGAGTGTGGGGAATGAATCTCCAGCAGCCTCCTGCCCCAGGCTGTCCCCCGGGAGCAGCCCTGCTCCAGGCCGTGACTGCCACCTGCACAGCCAAAGGACCCAGAGCCGGTGTTACACACCACGGCTGTGCCTGGCACAGAGACACCAGTGGCCACACAAGTGGCCATGGCACTGTCCACACACAGTCCCTGCTGCTGCTCCCCCAGCCGCTGGCACCAACTCCCAGCCACCCACTCCTAAAGCCACGGGGCCCACTGGGACATTGCGGGGGCTCGTGGAAGCCAGCGGCCATTGTGACACAGCGGGGCTGCACAGAGCCCACGGTGCTTTGTGACCCGTGGCTCCCAGGAGAGCCTTTGTGATGCTGGGGAACTACAAGGAAGCCTGGCTCCTCTGTGACACCACCACAGAAGCTCAGGGGAGCCCTTGAGACTGTGCTGATGCTATTGAACCTGATGCAACCCTGCCTCCTCTGTGACACCACAGAAGCTCTTGGAGCCCTGGAGACCTTGGTGATGCTATGGAACCTGATGCAACCCTGCCTCCTCTGTGACACCACAGAACCTCTGGGAGCCCTGGAGACCGTGCTGATGCTATGGAACCTGATGCAACCCTGCCTCCACTGTGACACCACAGAAGCTCAGGGAGCCCTGGAGACTGTGGTGATGCTATGGAACCTGATGCAACCCTGCCTCCACTGTGACACCACAGAAGCTCAGGGAGCCCTGGAGACCATGCTGATGCTATGGAACCTGATGCAACCCTGCCTCCACTGTGACACCACAGAAGCTCGGGGAGCTCTGCAGACCGTGGGGATGCTGGCGAAGCTGACGGAACCCTGGGCACCACAGTGACGCTATGGAACCTGGTGGAACCGAGGGGCCACAGTGACACTGTGGGGCCTTTTGGAAGCAACAGGACCCTGGTGGGAAGCCACGGGATGATTAATCCTGCACGAACCTGCTCCAGGTGGGCTCCTCTCTCCCGGCTTCCACAGGTGCTGCTAGGATCCCACTCCGGCACTGGCTTGGCACGGGCTCACGGCTTCCTTTGGCAATGGCTCTGCTCCAGGATGGCATGCTGCAGAGAATGCAGGTAGATTTTGTGCTCACTCCTGGCATGCAGCTGGACAATAAAGCCTGATCCAGCCCCCCCTCAGCATATGTCCGGCTCTGGCATTGGGGCGGGGCAACTTTGGGAGCAGCCCCAGCCCTGCTCCTGCTCCCGGCTGGGCACCCAGCTGCTGGGACACAGGTGTGTCCTGATGCCACCGTCTACTCCTTTGAGAAGGGGAGGACAGAGTGCATCAGGGAGTTTGGTGTGGCTTACATGCGGCAAGGAGAAGGTGCAGCCCCAAACTGGCTTTCACTTCTAGAACCTTTTGCTATTGCGGGAGCAGCTGCTGGAGCTTTTCAACCGAGCTGCAAGAGTGAAAAGTGTGATGGCATGTCTATCTGAGAAGGAAGGTTCGGTGCCGCAGCCTGTTGTGCACAATTTATATGCTGATAAGAGAAGGGGGTGCTTTTGGAACGTTTTCCTTCCTGACACTTCTGTCTCTGTGAGCTTTAGCTGCTTGGACTCAGGGATACCGAAGGTATGTGAAAGTGACTGGGATGCGAGAATCATGTTGCACAGGGAACAGGGAAGGTCAGCAAATGTTTCCTGTCCTGGCACATCTCTCAGTCTGAACTGCAGCTGCAGATGCTTCACTTCCGCCAAGGACTCTGCCACCTTGAGAGAAGGATGCGCTCTATGGAGTTGAGAAAGAAAGTGCGTCTCACTAGCTTCTTTCCTCTACTTCATAGACAGCAAAGGGGCTATGAAAGGCAGCACTGGCTTTTTGTTCTAGGACTTCTTCTTTACAAGCAGCTGCTGGATGTTTGGAAGGGGGTTTGGGATATGCAAAAATGAGAGGCTAAGATGGTAAGAGGGTAAGATGGAAGTCATCTGGCAAAAGCAGAGCTCACAAAAGGGCCAGCTGAGAAAGCTCTTGCTGCCTACAACTTCAACTGCACCCCTCAAAGCAGCAGCACACACGCTGCTCTCGGCACTTTCCTTCTCAGCTCTACGCACCATCCTAAGCCTTGCCTCTCCCACACTCAGGATCCAAAGACAACGGCACCAGGGACTGCTCACACACTAAAGGCACCAGGACAAAAGGCTCACCAGCTTGGCCTTTGCATTCCCGCTGACAGCTCCACAGCTTGAACCCAGAGAACTGCCTGCTGCCAACAGCCTTTCCAATCACTCTGAGCACCTCATGACAAGGAGTGTGGGGAATGAATCTCCAGCAGCCTCCTGCCCCAGGCTGTCCCCCGGGAGCAGCCCTGCTCCAGGCCGTGACTGCCACCTGCACAGCCAAAGGACCCAGAGCCGGTGTTACACACCACGGCTGTGCCTGGCACAGAGACACCAGTGGCCACACAAGTGGCCATGGCACTGTCCACACACAGTCCCTGCTGCTGCTCCCCCAGCCGCTGGCACCAACTCCCAGCCACCCACTCCTAAAGCCACGGGGCCCACTGGGACACTGCGGGGGCTCGTGGAAGCCAGCGGCCATTGTGACACAGCGGGGCTGCACAGAGCCCACGGTGCTTTGTGACCCGTGGCTCCCAGGAGAGCCTTTGTGATGCTGGGGAACTACAAGGAAGCCTGGCTCCTCTGTGACACCACCACAGAAGCTCAGGGGAGCCCTGGAGACCGTGCTGATGCTATTGAACCTGATGCAACCCTGCCTCCTCTGTGACACCACAGAAGCTCTTGGAGCCCTGGAGACCGTGCTGATGCTATGGAACCTGATGCAACCCTGCCTCCTCTGTGACACCACAGAACCTCTGGGAGCCCTGGAGACCGTGCTGATGCTATGGAACCTGATGCAACCCTGCCTCCACTGTGACACCACAGAAGCTCAGGGAGCCCTGGAGACTGTGGTGATGCTATGGAACCTGATGCAACCCTGCCTCCACTGTGACACCACAGAACCTCTGGGAGCCCTGGAGACCGTGCTGATGCTATGGAACCTGATGCAACCCTGCCTCCACTGTGACACCACAGAAGCTCGGGGAGCTCTGCAGACCGTGGGGATGCTGGCGAAGCTGACGGAACCCTGGGCACCACAGTGACGCTATGGAACCTGGTGGAACCGAGGGGCCACAGTGACACTGTGGGGCCTTTTGGAAGCAACAGGACCCTGGTGGGAAGCCACGGGATGATTAATCCTGCACAAACCTGCTCCAGGTGGGCTCCTCTCTCCCGGCTTCCACAGGTGCTGCTAGGATCCCACTCCGGCACTGGCTTGGCACGGGCTCACGGCTTCCTTTGGCAATGGCTCTGCTCCAGGATGGCATGCTGCAGAGAATGCAGGTAGATTTTGTGCTCACTCCTGGCATGCAGCTGGACAATAAAGCCTGATCCAGCCCCCCCTCAGCATATGTCCGGCTCTGGCATTGGGGCGGGGCAACTTTGGGAGCAGCCCCAGCCCTGCTCCTGCTCCCGGCTGGGCACCCAGCTGCTGGGACACAGGTGTGTCCTGATGCCACCGTCTACTCCTTTGAGAAGGGGAGGACAGAGTGCATCAGGGAGTTTGGTGTGGCTTACATGCGGCAAGGAGAAGGTGCAGCCCCAAACTGGCTTTCACTTCTAGAACCTTTTGCTATTGCGGGAGCAGCTGCTGGAGCTTTTCAACCGAGCTGCAAGAGTGAAAAGTGTGATGGCATGTCTATCTGAGAAGGAAGGTTCGGTGCCGCAGCCTGTTGTGCACAATTTATATGCTGATAAGAGAAGGGGGTGCTTTTGGAACGTTTTCCTTCCTGACACTTCTGTCTCTGTGAGCTTTAGCTGCTTGGACTCAGGGATACCGAAGGTATGTGAAAGTGACTGGGATGCGAGAATCATGTTGCACAGGGAACAGGGAAGGTCAGCAAATGTTTCCTGTCCTGGCACATCTCTCAGTCTGAACTGCAGCTGCAGATGCTTCACTTCCGCCAAGGACTCTGCCACCTTGAGAGAAGGATGCGCTCTATGGAGTTGAGAAAGAAAGTGCGTCTCACTAGCTTCTTTCCTCTACTTCATAGACAGCAAAGGGGCTATGAAAGGCAGCACTGGCTTTTTGTTCTAGGACTTCTTCTTTACAAGCAGCTGCTGGATGTTTGGAAGGGGGTTTGGGATATGCAAAAATGAGAGGCTAAGATGGTAAGAGGGTAAGATGGAAGTCATCTGGCAAAAGCAGAGCTCACAAAAGGGCCAGCTGAGAAAGCTCTTGCTGCCTACAACTTCAACTGCACCCCTCAAAGCAGCAGCACACACGCTGCTCTCGGCACTTTCCTTCTCAGCTCTACGCACCATCCTAAGCCTTGCCTCTCCCACACTCAGGATCCAAAGACAACGGCACCAGGGACTGCTCACACACTAAAGGCACCAGGACAAAAGGCTCACCAGCTTGGCCTTTGCATTCCCGCTGACAGCTCCACAGCTTGAACCCAGAGAACTGCCTGCTGCCAACAGCCTTTCCAATCACTCTGAGCACCTCATGACAAGGAGTGTGGGGAATGAATCTCCAGCAGCCTCCTGCCCCAGGCTGTCCCCCAGGAGCAGCCCTGCTCCAGGCCGTGACTGCCACCTGCACAGCCAAAGGACCCAGAGCCGGTGTTACACACCACGGCTGTGCCTGGCACAGAGACACCAGTGGCCACACAAGTGGCCATGGCACTGTCCACACACAGTCCCTGCTGCTGCTCCCCCAGCCGCTGGCACCAACTCCCAGCCACCCACTCCTAAAGCCACGGGGCCCACTGGGACACTGCGGGGGCTCGTGGAAGCCAGCGGCCATTGTGACACAGCGGGGCTGCACAGAGCCCACGGTGCTTTGTGACCCGTGGCTCCCAGGAGAGCCTTTGTGATGCTGGGGAACTACGAGGAAGCCTGGCTCCTCTGTGACACCACCACAGAAGCTCAGGGGAGCCCTGGAGACCGTGCTGATGCTATTGAACCTGATGCAACCCTGCCTCCTCTGTGACACCACAGAACCTCTGGGAGCCCTGGAGACCGTGGTGATGCTATGGAACCTGATGCAACCCTGCCTCCACTGTGACACCACAGAACCTCTGGGAGCCCTGGAGACCGTGCTGATGCTATGGAACCTGATGCAACCCTGCCTCCTCTGTGACACCACAGAAGCTCAGGGAGCCCTGGAGACTGTGGTGATGCTATGGAACCTGATGCAACCCTGCCTCCACTGTGACACCACAGAACCTCTGGGAGCCCTGGAGACCGTGCTGATGCTATGGAACCTGATGCAACCCTGCCTCCACTGTGACACCACAGAAGCTCGGGGAGCTCTGCAGACCGTGGGGATGCTGGCGAAGCTGACGGAACCCTGGGCACCACAGTGACGCTATGGAACCTGGTGGAACCGAGGGGCCACAGTGACACTGTGGGGCCTTTTGGAAGCAACAGGACCCTGGTGGGAAGCCACGGGATGATTAATCCTGCACGAACCTGCTCCAGGTGGGCTCCTCTCTCCCGGCTTCCACAGGTGCTGCTAGGATCCCACTCCGGCACTGGCTTGGCACGGGCTCACGGCTTCCTTTGGCAATGGCTCTGCTCCAGGATGGCATGCTGCAGAGAATGCAGGTAGATTTTGTGCTCACTCCTGGCATGCAGCTGGACAATAAAGCCTGATCCAGCCCCCCCTCAGCATATGTCCGGCTCTGGCATTGGGGCGGGGCAACTTTGGGAGCAGCCCCAGCCCTGCTCCTGCTCCCGGCTGGGCACCCAGCTGCTGGGACACAGGTGTGTCCTGATGCCACCGTCTACTCCTTTGAGAAGGGGAGGACAGAGTGCATCAGGGAGTTTGGTGTGGCTTACATGCGGCAAGGAGAAGGTGCAGCCCCAAACTGGCTTTCACTTCTAGAACCTTTTGCTATTGCGGGAGCAGCTGCTGGAGCTTTTCAACCGAGCTGCAAGAGTGAAAAGTGTGATGGCATGTCTATCTGAGAAGGAAGGTTCGGTGCCGCAGCCTGTTGTGCACAATTTATATGCTGATAAGAGAAGGGGGTGCTTTTGGAACGTTTTCCTTCCTGACACTTCTGTCTCTGTGAGCTTTAGCTGCTTGGACTCAGGGATACCGAAGGTATGTGAAAGTGACTGGGATGCGAGAATCATGTTGCACAGGGAACAGGGAAGGTCAGCAAATGTTTCCTGTCCTGGCACATCTCTCAGTCTGAACTGCAGCTGCAGATGCTTCACTTCCGCCAAGGACTCTGCCACCTTGAGAGAAGGATGCGCTCTATGGAGTTGAGAAAGAAAGTGCGTCTCACTAGCTTCTTTCCTCTACTTCATAGACAGCAAAGGGGCTATGAAAGGCAGCACTGGCTTTTTGTTCTAGGACTTCTTCTTTACAAGCAGCTGCTGGATGTTTGGAAGGGGGTTTGGGATATGCAAAAATGAGAGGCTAAGATGGTAAGAGGGTAAGATGGAAGTCATCTGGCAAAAGCAGAGCTCACAAAAGGGCCAGCTGAGAAAGCTCTTGCTGCCTACAACTTCAACTGCACCCCTCAAAGCAGCAGCACACACGCTGCTCTCGGCACTTTCCTTCTCAGCTCTACGCACCATCCTAAGCCTTGCCTCTCCCACACTCAGGATCCAAAGACAACGGCACCAGGGACTGCTCACACACTAAAGGCACCAGGACAAAAGGCTCACCAGCTTGGCCTTTGCATTCCCGCTGACAGCTCCACAGCTTGAACCCAGAGAACTGCCTGCTGCCAACAGCCTTTCCAATCACTCTGAGCACCTCATGACAAGGAGTGTGGGGAATGAATCTCCAGCAGCCTCCTGCCCCAGGCTGTCCCCCGGGAGCAGCCCTGCTCCAGGCCGTGACTGCCACCTGCACAGCCAAAGGACCCAGAGCCGGTGTTACACACCACGGCTGTGCCTGGCACAGAGACACCAGTGGCCACACAAGTGGCCATGGCACTGTCCACACACAGTCCCTGCTGCTGCTCCCCCAGCCGCTGGCACCAACTCCCAGCCACCCACTCCTAAAGCCACGGGGCCCACTGGGACACTGCGGGGGCTCGTGGAAGCCAGCGGCCATTGTGACACAGCGGGGCTGCACAGAGCCCACGGTGCTTTGTGACCCGTGGCTCCCAGGAGAGCCTTTGTGATGCTGGGGAACTACGAGGAAGCCTGGCTCCTCTGTGACACCACCACAGAAGCTCAGGGGAGCCCTGGAGACCGTGCTGATGCTATTGAACCTGATGCAACCCTGCCTCCTCTGTGACACCACAGAAGCTCTTGGAGCCCTGGAGACCGTGGTGATGCTATGGAACCTGATGCAACCCTGCCTCCTCTGTGACACCACAGAACCTCTGGGAGCCCTGGAGACCGTGCTGATGCTATGGAACGTGATGCAACCCTGCCTCCACTGTGACACCACAGAAGCTCAGGGAGCCCTGGAGACTGTGGTGATGCTATGGAACCTGATGCAACCCTGCCTCCACTGTGACACCACAGAACCTCTGGGAGCCCTGGAGACCGTGCTGATGCTATGGAACCTTATGCAACCCTGCCTCCACTGTGACACCACAGAAGCTCGGGGAGCTCTGCAGACCGTGGGGATGCTGGCGAAGCTGACGGAACCCTGGGCACCACAGTGACGCTATGGAACCTGGTGGAACCGAGGGGCCACAGTGACACTGTGGGGCCTTTTGGAAGCAACAGGACCCTGGTGGGAAGCCACGGGATGATTAATCCTGCACGAACCTGCTCCAGGTGGGCTCCTCTCTCCCGGCTTCCACAGGTGCTGCTAGGATCCCACTCCGGCACTGGCTTGGCACGGGCTCACGGCTTCCTTTGGCAATGGCTCTGCTCCAGGATGGCATGCTGCAGAGAATGCAGGTAGATTTTGTGCTCACTCCTGGCATGCAGCTGGACAATAAAGCCTGATCCAGCCCCCCCTCAGCATATGTCCGGCTCTGGCATTGGGGCGGGGCAACTTTGGGAGCAGCCCCAGCCCTGCTCCTGCTCCCGGCTGGGCACCCAGCTGCTGGGACACAGGTGTGTCCTGATGCCACCGTCTACTCCTTTGAGAAGGGGAGGACAGAGTGCATCAGGGAGTTTGGTGTGGCTTACATGCGGCAAGGAGAAGGTGCAGCCCCAAACTGGCTTTCACTTCTAGAACCTTTTGCTATTGCGGGAGCAGCTGCTGGAGCTTTTCAACCGAGCTGCACGAGTGAAAAGTGTGATGGCATGTCTATCTGAGAAGGAAGGTTCGGTGCCACAGCCTGTTGTGCACAATTTATATGCTGATAAGAGAAGGGGGTGCTTTTGGAACGTTTTCCTTCCTGACACTTCTGTCTCTGTGAGCTTTAGCTGCTTGGACTCAGGGATACCGAAGGTATGTGAAAGTGACTGGGATGCGAGAATCATGTTGCACAGGGAACAGGGAAGGTCAGCAAATGTTTCCTGTCCTGGCACATCTCTCAGTCTGAACTGCAGCTGCAGATGCTTCACTTCCGCCAAGGACTCTGCCACCTTGAGAGAAGGATGCGCTCTATGGAGTTGAGAAAGAAAGTGCGTCTCACTAGCTTCTTTCCTCTACTTCATAGACAGCAAAGGGGCTATGAAAGGCAGCACTGGCTTTTTGTTCTAGGACTTCTTCTTTACAAGCAGCTGCTGGATGTTTGGAAGGGGGTTTGGGATATGCAAAAATGAAAGGCTAAGATGGTAAGAGGGTAAGATGGAAGTCATCTGGCAAAAGCAGAGCTCACAAAAGGGCCAGCTGAGAAAGCTCTTGCTGCCTACAACTTCAACTGCACCCCTCAAAGCAGCAGCACACACGCTGCTCTCGGCACTTTCCTTCTCAGCTCTACGCACCATCCTAAGCCTTGCCTCTCCCACACTCAGGATCCAAAGACAACGGCACCAGGGACTGCTCACACACTAAAGGCACCAGGACAAAAGGCTCACCAGCTTGGCCTTTGCATTCCCGCTGACAGCTCCACAGCTTGAACCCAGAGAACTGCCTGCTGCCAACAGCCTTTCCAATCACTCTGAGCACCTCATGACAAGGAGTGTGGGGAATGAATCTCCAGCAGCCTCCTGCCCCAGGCTGTCCCCCGGGAGCAGCCCTGCTCCAGGCCGTGACTGCCACCTGCACAGCCAAAGGACCCAGAGCCGGTGTTACACACCACGGCTGTGCCTGGCACAGAGACACCAGTGGCCACACAAGTGGCCATGGCACTGTCCACACACAGTCCCTGCTGCTGCTCCCCCAGCCGCTGGCACCAACTCCCAGCCACCCACTCCTAAAGCCACGGGGCCCACTGGGACACTGCGGGGGCTCGTGGAAGCCAGCGGCCATTGTGACACAGCGGGGCTGCACAGAGCCCACGGTGCTTTGTGACCCGTGGCTCCCAGGAGAGCCTTTGTGATGCTGGGGAACTACAAGGAAGCCTGGCTCCTCTGTGACACCACCACAGAAGCTCAGGGGAGCCCTGGAGACCGTGCTGATGCTATTGAACCTGATGCAACCCTGCCTCCTCTGTGACAACACAGAAGCTCTTGGAGCCCTGGAGACCGTGCTGATGCTATGGAACCTGATGCAACCCTGCCTCCTCTGTGACACCACAGAACCTCTGGGAGCCCTGGAGACCGTGCTGATGCTATGGAACCTGATGCAACCCTGCCTCCACTGTGACACCACAGAAGCTCAGGGAGCCCTGGAGACTGTGGTGATGCTATGGAACCTGATGCAACCCTGCCTCCACTGTGACACCACAGAACCTCTGGGAGCCCTGGAGACCGTGCTGATGCTATGGAACCTGATGCAACCCTGCCTCCACTGTGACACCACAGAAGCTCGGGGAGCTCTGCAGACCGTGGGGATGCTGGCGAAGCTGACGGAACCCTGGGCACCACAGTGACGCTATGGAACCTGGTGGAACCGAGGGGCCACAGTGACACTGTGGGGCCTTTTGGAAGCAACAGGACCCTGGTGGGAAGCCACGGGATGATTAATCCTGCACAAACCTGCTCCAGGTGGGCTCCTCTCTCCCGGCTTCCACAGGTGCTGCTAGGATCCCACTCCGGCACTGGCTTGGCACGGGCTCACGGCTTCCTTTGGCAATGGCTCTGCTCCAGGATGGCATGCTGCAGAGAATGCAGGTAGATTTTGTGCTCACTCCTGGCATGCAGCTGGACAATAAAGCCTGATCCAGCCCCCCCTCAGCATATGTCCGGCTCTGGCATTGGGGCGGGGCAACTTTGGGAGCAGCCCCAGCCCTGCTCCTGCTCCCGGCTGGGCACCCAGCTGCTGGGACACAGGTGTGTCCTGATGCCACCGTCTACTCCTTTGAGAAGGGGAGGACAGAGTGCATCAGGGAGTTTGGTGTGGCTTACATGCGGCAAGGAGAAGGTGCAGCCCCAAACTGGCTTTCACTTCTAGAACCTTTTGCTATTGCGGGAGCAGCTGCTGGAGCTTTTCAACCGAGCTGCAAGAGTGAAAAGTGTGATGGCATGTCTATCTGAGAAGGAAGGTTCGGTGCCGCAGCCTGTTGTGCACAATTTATATGCTGATAAGAGAAGGGGGTGCTTTTGCAACGTTTTCCTTCCTGACACTTCTGTCTCTGTGAGCTTTAGCTGCTTGGACTCAGGGGTACCGAAGGTATGTGAAAGTGACTGGGATGCGAGAATCATGTTGCACAGGGAACAGGGAAGGTCAGCAAATGTTTCCTGTCCTGGCACATCTCTCAGTCTGAACTGCAGCTGCAGATGCTTCACTTCCGCCAAGGACTCTGCCACCTTGAGAGAAGGATGCGCTCTATGGAGTTGAGAAAGAAAGTGAGTCTCACTAGCTTCTTTCCTCTACTTCATAGACAGCAAAGGGGCTATGAAAGGCAGCACTGGCTTTTTGTTCTAGGACTTCTTCTTTACAAGCAGCTGCTGGATGTTTGGAAGGGGGTTTGGGATATGCAAAAATGAGAGGCTAAGATGGTAAGAGGGTAAGATGGAAGTCATCTGGCAAAAGCAGAGCTCACAAAAGGGCCAGCTGAGAAAGCTCTTGCTGCCTACAACTTCAACTGCACCCCTCAAAGCAGCAGCACACACGCTGCTCTCGGCACTTTCCTTCTCAGCTCTACGCACCATCCTAAGCCTTGCCTCTCCCACACTCAGGATCCAAAGACAACGGCACCAGGGACTGCTCACACACTAAAGGCACCAGGACAAAAGGCTCACCAGCTTGGCCTTTGCATTCCCGCTGACAGCTCCACAGCTTGAACCCAGAGAACTGCCTGCTGCCAACAGCCTTTCCAATCACTCTGAGCACCTCATGACAAGGAGTGTGGGGAATGAATCTCCAGCAGCCTCCTGCCCCAGGCTGTCCCCCGGGAGCAGCCCTGCTCCAGGCCGTGACTGCCACCTGCACAGCCAAAGGACCCAGAGCCGGTGTTACACACCACGGCTGTGCCTGGCACAGAGACACCAGTGGCCACACAAGTGGCCATGGCACTGTCCACACACAGTCCCTGCTGCTGCTCCCCCAGCCGCTGGCACCAACTCCCAGCCACCCACTCCTAAAGCCACGGGGCCCACTGGGACACTGCGGGGGCTCGTGGAAGCCAGCGGCCATTGTGACACAGCGGGGCTGCACAGAGCCCACGGTGCTTTGTGACCCGTGGCTCCCAGGAGAGCCTTTGTGATGCTGGGGAACTACAAGGAAGCCTGGCTCCTCTGTGACACCACCACAGAAGCTCAGGGGAGCCCTGGAGACCGTGCTGATGCTATTGAACCTGATGCAACCCTGCCTCCTCTGTGACACCACAGAAGCTCTTGGAGCCCTGGAGACCGTGGTGATGCTATGGAACCTGATGCAACCCTGCCTCCTCTGTGACACCACAGAACCTCTGGGAGCCCTGGAGACCGTGCTGATGCTATGGAACCTGATGCAACCCTGCCTCCACTGTGACACCACAGAACCTCTGGGAGCCCTGGAGACCGTGCTGATGCTATGGAACCTGATGCAACCCTGCCTCCACTGTGACACCACAGAAGCTCGGGGAGCTCTGCAGACCGTGGGGATGCTGGCGAAGCTGACGGAACCCTGGGCACCACAGTGACGCTATGGAACCTGGTGGAACCGAGGGGCCACAGTGACACTGTGGGGCCTTTTGGAAGCAACAGGACCCTGGTGGGAAGCCACGGGATGATTAATCCTGCACGAACCTGCTCCAGGTGGGCTCCTCTCTCCCGGCTTCCACAGGTGCTGCTAGGATCCCACTCCGGCACTGGCTTGGCACGGGCTCACGGCTTCCTTTGGCAATGGCTCTGCTCCAGGATGGCATGCTGCAGAGAATGCAGGTAGATTTTGTGCTCACTCCTGGCATGCAGCTGGACAATAAAGCCTGATCCAGCCCCCCCTCAGCATATGTCCGGCTCTGGCATTGGGGCGGGGCAACTTTGGGAGCAGCCCCAGCCCTGCTCCTGCTCCCGGCTGGGCACCCAGCTGCTGGGACACAGGTGTGTCCTGATGCCACCGTCTACTCCTTTGAGAAGGGGAGGACAGAGTGCATCAGGGAGTTTGGTGTGGCTTACATGCGGCAAGGAGAAGGTGCAGCCCCAAACTGGCTTTCACTTCTAGAACCTTTTGCTATTGCGGGAGCAGCTGCTGGAGCTTTTCAACCGAGCTGCAAGAGTGAAAAGTGTGATGGCATGTCTATCTGAGAAGGAAGGTTCGGTGCCGCAGCCTGTTGTGCACAATTTATATGCTGATAAGAGAAGGGGGTGCTTTTGGAACGTTTTCCTTCCTGACACTTCTGTCTCTGTGAGCTTTAGCTGCTTGGACTCAGGGATACCGAAGGTATGTGAAAGTGACTGGGATGCGAGAATCATGTTGCACAGGGAACAGGGAAGGTCAGCAAATGTTTCCTGTCCTGGCACATCTCTCAGTCTGAACTGCAGCTGCAGATGCTTCACTTCCGCCAAGGACTCTGCCACCTTGAGAGAAGGATGCGCTCTATGGAGTTGAGAAAGAAAGTGCGTCTCACTAGCTTCTTTCCTCTACTTCATAGACAGCAAAGGGGCTATGAAAGGCAGCACTGGCTTTTTGTTCTAGGACTTCTTCTTTACAAGCAGCTGCTGGATGTTTGGAAGGGGGTTTGGGATATGCAAAAATGAGAGGCTAAGATGGTAAGAGGGTAAGATGGAAGTCATCTGGCAAAAGCAGAGCTCACAAAAGGGCCAGCTGAGAAAGCTCTTGCTGCCTACAACTTCAACTGCACCCCTCAAAGCAGCAGCACACACGCTGCTCTCGGCACTTTCCTTCTCAGCTCTACGCACCATCCTAAGCCTTGCCTCTCCCACACTCAGGATCCAAAGACAACGGCACCAGGGACTGCTCACACACTAAAGGCACCAGGACAAAAGGCTCACCAGCTTGGCCTTTGCATTCCCGCTGACAGCTCCACAGCTTGAACCCAGAGAACTGCCTGCTGCCAACAGCCTTTCCAATCACTCTGAGCACCTCATGACAAGGAGTGTGGGGAATGAATCTCCAGCAGCCTCCTGCCCCAGGCTGTCCCCCGGGAGCAGCCCTGCTCCAGGCCGTGACTGCCACCTGCACAGCCAAAGGACCCAGAGCCGGTGTTACACACCACGGCTGTGCCTGGCACAGAGACACCAGTGGCCACACAAGTGGCCATGGCACTGTCCACACACAGTCCCTGCTGCTGCTCCCCCAGCCGCTGGCACCAACTCCCAGCCACCCACTCCTAAAGCCACGGGGCCCACTGGGACACTGCGGGGGCTCGTGGAAGCCAGCGGCCATTGTGACACAGCGGGGCTGCACAGAGCCCACGGTGCTTTGTGACCCGTGGCTCCCAGGAGAGCCTTTGTGATGCTGGGGAACTACAAGGAAGCCTGGCTCCTCTGTGACACCACCACAGAAGCTCAGGGGAGCCCTGGAGACCGTGCTGATGCTATGGAACCTGATGCAACCCTGCCTCCTCTGTGACACCACAGAACCTCTGGGAGCCCTGGAGACCGTGCTGATGCTATGGAACCTGATGCAACCCTGCCTCCACTGTGACACCACAGAAGCTCAGGGAGCCCTGGAGACTGTGGTGATGCTATGGAACCTGATGCAACCCTGCCTCCACTGTGACACCACAGAACCTCTGGGAGCCCTGGAGACCGTGCTGATGCTATGGAACCTGATGCAACCCTGCCTCCACTGTGACACCACAGAAGCTCGGGGAGCTCTGCAGACCGTGGGGATGCTGGCGAAGCTGACGGAACCCTGGGCACCACAGTGACGCTATGGAACCTGGTGGAACCGAGGGGCCACAGTGACACTGTGGGGCCTTTTGGAAGCAACAGGACCCTGGTGGGAAGCCACGGGATGATTAATCCTGCACGAACCTGCTCCAGGTGGGCTCCTCTCTCCCGGCTTCCACAGGTGCTGCTAGGATCCCACTCCGGCACTGGCTTGGCACGGGCTCACGGCTTCCTTTGGCAATGGCTCTGCTCCAGGATGGCATGCTGCAGAGAATGCAGGTAGATTTTGTGCTCACTCCTGGCATGCAGCTGGACAATAAAGCCTGATCCAGCCCCCCCTCAGCATATGTCCGGCTCTGGCATTGGGGCGGGGCAACTTTGGGAGCAGCCCCAGCCCTGCTCCTGCTCCCGGCTGGGCACCCAGCTGCTGGGACACAGGTGTGTCCTGATGCCACCGTCTACTCCTTTGAGAAGGGGAGGACAGAGTGCATCAGGGAGTTTGGTGTGGCTTACATGCGGCAAGGAGAAGGTGCAGCCCCAAACTGGCTTTCACTTCTAGAACCTTTTGCTATTGCGGGAGCAGCTGCTGGAGCTTTTCAACCGAGCTGCAAGAGTGAAAAGTGTGATGGCATGTCTATCTGAGAAGGAAGGTTCGGTGCCGCAGCCTGTTGTGCACAATTTATATGCTGATAAGAGAAGGGGGTGCTTTTGGAACGTTTTCCTTCCTGACACTTCTGTCTCTGTGAGCTTTAGCTGCTTGGACTCAGGGATACCGAAGGTATGTGAAAGTGACTGGGATGCGAGAATCATGTTGCACAGGGAACAGGGAAGGTCAGCAAATGTTTCCTGTCCTGGCACATCTCTCAGTCTGAACTGCAGCTGCAGATGCTTCACTTCCGCCAAGGACTCTGCCACCTTGAGAGAAGGATGCGCTCTATGGAGTTGAGAAAGAAAGTGCGTCTCACTAGCTTCTTTCCTCTACTTCATAGACAGCAAAGGGGCTATGAAAGGCAGCACTGGCTTTTTGTTCTAGGACTTCTTCTTTACAAGCAGCTGCTGGATGTTTGGAAGGGGGTTTGGGATATGCAAAAATGAGAGGCTAAGATGGTAAGAGGGTAAGATGGAAGTCATCTGGCAAAAGCAGAGCTCACAAAAGGGCCAGCTGAGAAAGCTCTTGCTGCCTACAACTTCAACTGCACCCCTCAAAGCAGCAGCACACACGCTGCTCTCGGCACTTTCCTTCTCAGCTCTACGCACCATCCTAAGCCTTGCCTCTCCCACACTCAGGATCCAAAGACAACGGCACCAGGGACTGCTCACACACTAAAGGCACCAGGACAAAAGGCTCACCAGCTTGGCCTTTGCATTCCCGCTGACAGCTCCACAGCTTGAACCCAGAGAACTGCCTGCTGCCAACAGCCTTTCCAATCACTCTGAGCACCTCATGACAAGGAGTGTGGGGAATGAATCTCCAGCAGCCTCCTGCCCCAGGCTGTCCCCCGGGAGCAGCCCTGCTCCAGGCCGTGACTGCCACCTGCACAGCCAAAGGACCCAGAGCCGGTGTTACACACCACGGCTGTGCCTGGCACAGAGACACCAGTGGCCACACAAGTGGCCATGGCACTGTCCACACACAGTCCCTGCTGCTGCTCCCCCAGCCGCTGGCACCAACTCCCAGCCACCCACTCCTAAAGCCACGGGGCCCACTGGGACATTGCGGGGGCTCGTGGAAGCCAGCGGCCATTGTGACACAGCGGGGCTGCACAGAGCCCACGGTGCTTTGTGACCCGTGGCTCCCAGGAGAGCCTTTGTGATGCTGGGGAACTACAAGGAAGCCTGGCTCCTCTGTGACACCACCACAGAAGCTCAGGGGAGCCCTTGAGACTGTGCTGATGCTATTGAACCTGATGCAACCCTGCCTCCTCTGTGACACCACAGAAGCTCTTGGAGCCCTGGAGACCTTGGTGATGCTATGGAACCTGATGCAACCCTGCCTCCTCTGTGACACCACAGAACCTCTGGGAGCCCTGGAGACCGTGCTGATGCTATGGAACCTGATGCAACCCTGCCTCCACTGTGACACCACAGAAGCTCAGGGAGCCCTGGAGACTGTGGTGATGCTATGGAACCTGATGCAACCCTGCCTCCACTGTGACACCACAGAAGCTCAGGGAGCCCTGGAGACCATGCTGATGCTATGGAACCTGATGCAACCCTGCCTCCACTGTGACACCACAGAAGCTCGGGGAGCTCTGCAGACCGTGGGGATGCTGGCGAAGCTGACGGAACCCTGGGCACCACAGTGACGCTATGGAACCTGGTGGAACCGAGGGGCCACAGTGACACTGTGGGGCCTTTTGGAAGCAACAGGACCCTGGTGGGAAGCCACGGGATGATTAATCCTGCACGAACCTGCTCCAGGTGGGCTCCTCTCTCCCGGCTTCCACAGGTGCTGCTAGGATCCCACTCCGGCACTGGCTTGGCACGGGCTCACGGCTTCCTTTGGCAATGGCTCTGCTCCAGGATGGCATGCTGCAGAGAATGCAGGTAGATTTTGTGCTCACTCCTGGCATGCAGCTGGACAATAAAGCCTGATCCAGCCCCCCCTCAGCATATGTCCGGCTCTGGCATTGGGGCGGGGCAACTTTGGGAGCAGCCCCAGCCCTGCTCCTGCTCCCGGCTGGGCACCCAGCTGCTGGGACACAGGTGTGTCCTGATGCCACCGTCTACTCCTTTGAGAAGGGGAGGACAGAGTGCATCAGGGAGTTTGGTGTGGCTTACATGCGGCAAGGAGAAGGTGCAGCCCCAAACTGGCTTTCACTTCTAGAACCTTTTGCTATTGCGGGAGCAGCTGCTGGAGCTTTTCAACCGAGCTGCAAGAGTGAAAAGTGTGATGGCATGTCTATCTGAGAAGGAAGGTTCGGTGCCGCAGCCTGTTGTGCACAATTTATATGCTGATAAGAGAAGGGGGTGCTTTTGGAACGTTTTCCTTCCTGACACTTCTGTCTCTGTGAGCTTTAGCTGCTTGGACTCAGGGATACCGAAGGTATGTGAAAGTGACTGGGATGCGAGAATCATGTTGCACAGGGAACAGGGAAGGTCAGCAAATGTTTCCTGTCCTGGCACATCTCTCAGTCTGAACTGCAGCTGCAGATGCTTCACTTCCGCCAAGGACTCTGCCACCTTGAGAGAAGGATGCGCTCTATGGAGTTGAGAAAGAAAGTGCGTCTCACTAGCTTCTTTCCTCTACTTCATAGACAGCAAAGGGGCTATGAAAGGCAGCACTGGCTTTTTGTTCTAGGACTTCTTCTTTACAAGCAGCTGCTGGATGTTTGGAAGGGGGTTTGGGATATGCAAAAATGAGAGGCTAAGATGGTAAGAGGGTAAGATGGAAGTCATCTGGCAAAAGCAGAGCTCACAAAAGGGCCAGCTGAGAAAGCTCTTGCTGCCTACAACTTCAACTGCACCCCTCAAAGCAGCAGCACACACGCTGCTCTCGGCACTTTCCTTCTCAGCTCTACGCACCATCCTAAGCCTTGCCTCTCCCACACTCAGGATCCAAAGACAACGGCACCAGGGACTGCTCACACACTAAAGGCACCAGGACAAAAGGCTCACCAGCTTGGCCTTTGCATTCCCGCTGACAGCTCCACAGCTTGAACCCAGAGAACTGCCTGCTGCCAACAGCCTTTCCAATCACTCTGAGCACCTCATGACAAGGAGTGTGGGGAATGAATCTCCAGCAGCCTCCTGCCCCAGGCTGTCCCCCGGGAGCAGCCCTGCTCCAGGCCGTGACTGCCACCTGCACAGCCAAAGGACCCAGAGCCGGTGTTACACACCACGGCTGTGCCTGGCACAGAGACACCAGTGGCCACACAAGTGGCCATGGCACTGTCCACACACAGTCCCTGCTGCTGCTCCCCCAGCCGCTGGCACCAACTCCCAGCCACCCACTCCTAAAGCCACGGGGCCCACTGGGACACTGCGGGGGCTCGTGGAAGCCAGCGGCCATTGTGACACAGCGGGGCTGCACAGAGCCCACGGTGCTTTGTGACCCGTGGCTCCCAGGAGAGCCTTTGTGATGCTGGGGAACTACGAGGAAGCCTGGCTCCTCTGTGACACCACCACAGAAGCTCAGGGGAGCCCTGGAGACCGTGCTGATGCTATTGAACCTGATGCAACCCTGCCTCCTCTGTGACACCACAGAAGCTCTTGGAGCCCTGGAGACCGTGCTGATGCTATGGAACCTGATGCAACCCTGCCTCCTCTGTGACACCACAGAACCTCTGGGAGCCCTGGAGACCGTGCTGATGCTATGGAACCTGATGCAACCCTGCCTCCACTGTGACACCACAGAAGCTCAGGGAGCCCTGGAGACTGTGGTGATGCTATGGAACCTGATGCAACCCTGCCTCCACTGTGACACCACAGAACCTCTGGGAGCCCTGGAGACCGTGCTGATGCTATGGAACCTGATGCAACCCTGCCTCCACTGTGACACCACAGAAGCTCGGGGAGCTCTGCAGACCGTGGGGATGCTGGCGAAGCTGACGGAACCCTGGGCACCACAGTGACGCTATGGAACCTGGTGGAACCGAGGGGCCACAGTGACACTGTGGGGCCTTTTGGAAGCAACAGGACCCTGGTGGGAAGCCACGGGATGATTAATCCTGCACGAACCTGCTCCAGGTGGGCTCCTCTCTCCCGGCTTCCACAGGTGCTGCTAGGATCCCACTCCGGCACTGGCTTGGCACGGGCTCACGGCTTCCTTTGGCAATGGCTCTGCTCCAGGATGGCATGCTGCAGAGAATGCAGGTAGATTTTGTGCTCACTCCTGGCATGCAGCTGGACAATAAAGCCTGATCCAGCCCCCCCTCAGCATATGTCCGGCTCTGGCATTGGGGCGGGGCAACTTTGGGAGCAGCCCCAGCCCTGCTCCTGCTCCCGGCTGGGCACCCAGCTGCTGGGACACAGGTGTGTCCTGATGCCACCGTCTACTCCTTTGAGAAGGGGAGGACAGAGTGCATCAGGGAGTTTGGTGTGGCTTACATGCGGCAAGGAGAAGGTGCAGCCCCAAACTGGCTTTCACTTCTAGAACCTTTTGCTATTGCGGGAGCAGCTGCTGGAGCTTTTCAACCGAGCTGCAAGAGTGAAAAGTGTGATGGCATGTCTATCTGAGAAGGAAGGTTCGGTGCCGCAGCCTGTTGTGCACAATTTATATGCTGATAAGAGAAGGGGGTGCTTTTGGAACGTTTTCCTTCCTGACACTTCTGTCTCTGTGAGCTTTAGCTGCTTGGACTCAGGGATACCGAAGGTATGTGAAAGTGACTGGGATGCGAGAATCATGTTGCACAGGGAACAGGGAAGGTCAGCAAATGTTTCCTGTCCTGGCACATCTCTCAGTCTGAACTGCAGCTGCAGATGCTTCACTTCCGCCAAGGACTCTGCCACCTTGAGAGAAGGATGCGCTCTATGGAGTTGAGAAAGAAAGTGCGTCTCACTAGCTTCTTTCCTCTACTTCATAGACAGCAAAGGGGCTATGAAAGGCAGCACTGGCTTTTTGTTCTAGGACTTCTTCTTTACAAGCAGCTGCTGGATGTTTGGAAGGGGGTTTGGGATATGCAAAAATGAGAGGCTAAGATGGTAAGAGGGTAAGATGGAAGTCATCTGGCAAAAGCAGAGCTCACAAAAGGGCCAGCTGAGAAAGCTCTTGCTGCCTACAACTTCAACTGCACCCCTCAAAGCAGCAGCACACACGCTGCTCTCGGCACTTTCCTTCTCAGCTCTACGCACCATCCTAAGCCTTGCCTCTCCCACACTCAGGATCCAAAGACAACGGCACCAGGGACTGCTCACACACTAAAGGCACCAGGACAAAAGGCTCACCAGCTTGGCCTTTGCATTCCCGCTGACAGCTCCACAGCTTGAACCCAGAGAACTGCCTGCTGCCAACAGCCTTTCCAATCACTCTGAGCACCTCATGACAAGGAGTGTGGGGAATGAATCTCCAGCAGCCTCCTGCCCCAGGCTGTCCCCCAGGAGCAGCCCTGCTCCAGGCCGTGACTGCCACCTGCACAGCCAAAGGACCCAGAGCCGGTGTTACACACCACGGCTGTGCCTGGCACAGAGACACCAGTGGCCACACAAGTGGCCATGGCACTGTCCACACACAGTCCCTGCTGCTGCTCCCCCAGCCGCTGGCACCAACTCCCAGCCACCCACTCCTAAAGCCACGGGGCCCACTGGGACACTGCGGGGGCTCGTGGAAGCCAGCGGCCATTGTGACACAGCGGGGCTGCACAGAGCCCACGGTGCTTTGTGACCCGTGGCTCCCAGGAGAGCCTTTGTGATGCTGGGGAACTACAAGGAAGCCTGGCTCCTCTGTGACACCACCACAGAAGCTCAGGGGAGCCCTGGAGACCGTGCTGATGCTATTGAACCTGATGCAACCCTGCCTCCTCTGTGACACCACAGAAGCTCTTGGAGCCCTGGAGACCGTGGTGATGCTATGGAACCTGATGCAACCCTGCCTCCACTGTGACACCACAGAACCTCTGGGAGCCCTGGAGACCGTGCTGATGCTATGGAACCTGATGCAACCCTGCCTCCTCTGTGACACCACAGAAGCTCAGGGAGCCCTGGAGACTGTGGTGATGCTATGGAACCTGATGCAACCCTGCCTCCACTGTGACACCACAGAACCTCTGGGAGCCCTGGAGACCGTGCTGATGCTATGGAACCTGATGCAACCCTGCCTCCACTGTGACACCACAGAAGCTCGGGGAGCTCTGCAGACCGTGGGGATGCTGGCGAAGCTGACGGAACCCTGGGCACCACAGTGACGCTATGGAACCTGGTGGAACCGAGGGGCCACAGTGACACTGTGGGGCCTTTTGGAAGCAACAGGACCCTGGTGGGAAGCCACGGGATGATTAATCCTGCACGAACCTGCTCCAGGTGGGCTCCTCTCTCCCGGCTTCCACAGGTGCTGCTAGGATCCCACTCCGGCACTGGCTTGGCACGGGCTGACGGCTTCCTTTGGCAATGGCTCTGCTCCAGGATGGCATGCTGCAGAGAATGCAGGTAGATTTTGTGCTCACTCCTGGCATGCAGCTGGACAATAAAGCCTGATCCAGCCCCCCCTCAGCATATGTCCGGCTCTGGCATTGGGGCGGGGCAACTTTGGGAGCAGCCCCAGCCCTGCTCCTGCTCCCGGCTGGGCACCCAGCTGCTGGGACACAGGTGTGTCCTGATGCCACCGTCTACTCCTTTGAGAAGGGGAGGACAGAGTGCATCAGGGAGTTTGGTGTGGCTTACATGCGGCAAGGAGAAGGTGCAGCCCCAAACTGGCTTTCACTTCTAGAACCTTTTGCTATTGCGGGAGCAGCTGCTGGAGCTTTTCAACCGAGCTGCAAGAGTGAAAAGTGTGATGGCATGTCTATCTGAGAAGGAAGGTTCGGTGCCGCAGCCTGTTGTGCACAATTTATATGCTGATAAGAGAAGGGGGTGCTTTTGGAACGTTTTCCTTCCTGACACTTCTGTCTCTGTGAGCTTTAGCTGCTTGGACTCAGGGATACCGAAGGTATGTGAAAGTGACTGGGATGCGAGAATCATGTTGCACAGGGAACAGGGAAGGTCAGCAAATGTTTCCTGTCCTGGCACATCTCTCAGTCTGAACTGCAGCTGCAGATGCTTCACTTCCGCCAAGGACTCTGCCACCTTGAGAGAAGGATGCGCTCTATGGAGTTGAGAAAGAAAGTGCGTCTCACTAGCTTCTTTCCTCTACTTCATAGACAGCAAAGGGGCTATGAAAGGCAGCACTGGCTTTTTGTTCTAGGACTTCTTCTTTACAAGCAGCTGCTGGATGTTTGGAAGGGGGTTTGGGATATGCAAAAATGAGAGGCTAAGATGGTAAGAGGGTAAGATGGAAGTCATCTGGCAAAAGCAGAGCTCACAAAAGGGCCAGCTGAGAAAGCTCTTGCTGCCTACAACTTCAACTGCACCCCTCAAAGCAGCAGCACACACGCTGCTCTCGGCACTTTCCTTCTCAGCTCTACGCACCATCCTAAGCCTTGCCTCTCCCACACTCAGGATCCAAAGACAACGGCACCAGGGACTGCTCACACACTAAAGGCACCAGGACAAAAGGCTCACCAGCTTGGCCTTTGCATTCCCGCTGACAGCTCCACAGCTTGAACCCAGAGAACTGCCTGCTGCCAACAGCCTTTCCAATCACTCTGAGCACCTCATGACAAGGAGTGTGGGGAATGAATCTCCAGCAGCCTCCTGCCCCAGGCTGTCCCCCGGGAGCAGCCCTGCTCCAGGCCGTGACTGCCACCTGCACAGCCAAAGGACCCAGAGCCGGTGTTACACACCACGGCTGTGCCTGGCACAGAGACACCAGTGGCCACACAAGTGGCCATGGCACTGTCCACACACAGTCCCTGCTGCTGCTCCCCCAGCCGCTGGCACCAACTCCCAGCCACCCACTCCTAAAGCCACGGGGCCCACTGGGACACTGCGGGGGCTCGTGGAAGCCAGCGGCCATTGTGACACAGCGGGGCTGCACAGAGCCCACGGTGCTTTGTGACCCGTGGCTCCCAGGAGAGCCTTTGTTGTTGGGGAAGATGAAACAGGAAAGCCTTATAAATATGATTGCCTAACAAAAGATTCTGGGAATATGAAAACTGTGAGCGACATCGAAATGAAGGCCATCTTTGAGATATAGAGTCTTAGTTACTGAACAACTGGAAAACAATGGTATAGCCGGCTGAAGGTAATCCCCTCTTGATTGAACAATACCCTCTGCTTGCAGACAGGTCCAAGGGTCAGAGCAGACCCTACTAGCTCAGCAGAAGGGGTCCAAAGAGTAGTTTTTAGAAGTTAAAATGTAACACTCTATGGTAATGTAAGAACTCTTATAGGCTGTATGTAAATGCTATAGGATTTGTACCTTGTATTAGATTGGCTACTGAGAATTAGAATATTCACTACAGAAGATGATTTATTGTATTGTAACAAGCTCCTCGCTCTCTTAACTCCTCTCCTCTTAGTAATGCTCTTCTCCTCTTAGTAACGCTCTTAGTAACTCTCTTAGTAGCTCTCTTAGTAATGCTCTTCTCCTCTTAGTAGCTCTCTTAGTAACTCTCTTGCTCTTCTTCTTCCTCTTAATTCAGCTCTCCTCTTAGTTTGTCTCTCTTGCTCTTTACACTCTTAGCTCTCAGCCTCTTGCTCTAGCTCTCTCGCTCACTCTCTCTCCCTCTCTTACACCTTGGGCCTGCTTGGAGCTGCAGCTGGCAGCTCTAAGCAGTGCCCCTGTACCCACGCCCTCTGCAATAAACTGCATGCTCCAAAGACCTGCTTATAGAGATCTCTCGTCGCCGTCCATCTCCAGCCGGGCCCGACCGAACCCACACCCTCATCACCATCATCGCCATCAATTTCGACAAACTGGCGCCCAAACGTGAGTGAAGGCCTGATTCAGCTTCTTCCACCTGTGAGAGACTTCGCCATGGACGGTAACTAAAAGACCAGTTATAGCCACCTGGAACGTGTCGTGAGCACGGCATACCGTTGCTGCGCAGCGTAAAAGCCGGAGCTCTATAACTCTGCCGAGGCAGCCCTCGAGCACGGGGAGCCGTTACTTCGTAGCAATTACCTGGAGCTCTCGGAGGGAGGAAATTGCCTGGCAGTCCTCGAGCACAGACGGCCACTGCTGCGCAGCGGTTACCTGGAGCTCTTTGAGGAAGTTTGCCGTGGTACCCCTCGAGCACGGACACGCTGCTAAGCAGTGCAGACCGGAGCTCTTAGGAGGGATCCAGCCGCGCGCCCGAGCACAGGCGGGTATTGCTCAGCACCGCCCGCGCTGGAGCTCTGAGTGGAGACACCTGCGAGGTCCCGAGCACGGAAAGCCGTTGCCAAGCGACGCCTGAAACCGGAGCTCTGAGGAGGGACCCGACAGCAGCGTCCTGAGCGCCGTGTGGAGAGCCTGGCCAGCCCCCCACGACGGACTTCTGATTAAGGACCCTGCCCCCTGCGACATCTAGGTGAGTATCATACTGGTCAATAATGGGACAAACTCACTCTGCCCATGACAGACATCTCTATAAACAACTTAAGTACTTACTAAGCTCCGGTCCAAGTCAATTACCTAAACAGGAGCTAAAAAACCTCTTAGAATGGACTCTGATTAATTTCCCAAATGCTGACCGTTCAGCCGTCTTTACAAGAGACTTCTGGGACACAGTTCGGGTTAAACTCTTTAATAATATCTCCCGCCGGGATTGGGCTGCCGCGGAGCTGGTCCCGGCTTGCAGAGCGCTCGTGGAGCTGTTTGCTGCGAAGGCGCCGCCCGCAGCAGCCACCTCGCCGGGTCCCGCTCCTGCTGCGAGCCCGCCCCTTGCCGCCGCGAGCCTGCAACCGGGCACGGCCCCCGCCCCGCCGCCGGACCTCACGGCTCCGGTACCCGCGGTCCAGCTGTCTCGTGCCGCCCCGCCCCACCCCCCCGCGGTCCCTGCACCGGTCACCCCTGCCCCACCGGACTCCACCGCCCCCCCCACCGCCCCCGTCATCTCCACCCCCACGGTCCCGTTAGTCCCTGCTGTCCCGCCTCTCGCGGCTCCGGTAGCCGCGGTCCGACTGACTCGTGCCGCCCCGCCCCCCGCCCCCGCTGTCCTGGCAGCCGTCACCCCTGTCCCACCGGACCCTACGACCCCCTCCACCGCTCCCCCCATCCCCGCCCCCCCCATCCCGTTCCTCCCTGCTGCCCCGGCTCCCGCGGTCCCCGCCCTCGGCTCCAGCGTCTTCGCGGCCCCGTCCCTCGCTCCTCCCACCCCGTCCGCCAGCGCCTTCGCGGCCCCGCCCCCCGCCGATAGCCCCGCGGGGCCAGCGGCTGCTCCCCAGCCACCTACGGGTCCTACCGCTCCCCTAGCCGCGCCTGTTATGGCTGTAGCCACCATCATAGCCGGCCCCCCGCAAAGCCAGGCGGCGACCCTTCTTCCAGCCCCCCAGGTCCCCCTCGCCGCCACCGACACGGCGCCGGTGGTGGTCAACGTCCCGTCCGCGTCCGTGGGACACGGAGCGCCCCAGCCCCGCCAGCCACCTGGTGCCGGCGCTGCAGCGCCTACACAGATGGCTGCTGCCTCTCCCGTGCCTGCCGCTGCTCCAGCCCCGTCTCCTGGCACCGCCGCGCCGGCAGCCACACCAGCCCAGCCTGCAAACTCCCAGCGGCAGCACGCCGCGGTCCAGCCGCCGACTGGCCCACCGTTCGCCATGGCCCCACCGCAACATACTCCCGCCGCCTCCACGCCGGCCCTCCCGCCTCCCGCAGCCCCGGGATCGTCTCCTGCCGACGGGACAGCCCTGCCACCTCCCGCTCTCCCCGACACACAGACAGCGGCCATCACAGTCCGCCACGTTGACCTGATGGCGCAACCCACGCACGCTCACACTTCTCCAACCACAGCACTGCTCACGGAACTAGCTCCGCCACCGCCCCCCACGGCTTTCACCTCGCCTTCAATAGAGCCACCCGCACCCCCTCGCCCGCTGCCGCGGAGCCGGTTGCTCGCGGCCCCCCCGCCTCCTCGCCCGCCACCGCGGAGATCGGCAGTGCCATCGCCGCCCCCGCCGGGGCCCTCCGGCACCGCACAGCTGTATCCCTCGGCTACCGCCGCCCAGCAACATCCCTCCGCGCAGCTCAGCCTCGCCTCACAAGCCGCAAACAGGGGGGGAACGGAGGGCAGTGGTGCAGCTCCAGTGGCAGGGAAGACGGAGAGCCGCTCTGCCCGAGCTGATGCTTTAAATCTAACACCAGGAAACCCTGAAAAGCAGCCAGATTTGTTTGCAATGAGCCCCAGAGTCCCGCCAGCGAGCGGCTGGGATCTTGCAACCCATAAGGAGAAAACGAGTTCTGAGAGTTTGTTAGCGCTACTTTCTGAATCAAAAAATCCTCCAAAGTGCTCAGATTATTCTCAATTAACAGATTGGCATGAAATAAGACTCCAAAGCTGTAAAGATGAAAGTCTATTAGCTAAGCCTGTGATAGCTAGCCAACAGCCTGACAGTCCCAAAACGTGGGTTCCCATCCCCACTCACGAAATTAAAGAACTAAGAAGGGCTGTAAGAGATAGTGGTATTTGCTCACCGTATCTTAAACAACTGCTAAAAAGTACCCTAAAAAGAACACATCAAACCCTAAAACGCATTTTAGATCAACAGAGAGGGGGAGAAGTCCAGGATACACCTCAAAGGAGGTTGAACAAGGCTTTGTATGTTTACAATTTTTTGAATAGCTCTGCAGAAGAGCCTGATCCCCCCATTTATAGACATTTTTTGAACAACAAAAAAGCAAAACTGAAAGAGCGCCCCCCAGTTTTGATTAAAAATCTAGACTCAGGAAAAATAGAAGGACCATACAATCTTATAATGTGGGGGAAGGGGTTTGCATGTGTTTCCACAGGTGAAGGAATCAAGTGGGTTCCAGCAAAAAACGTGAAGCCATACCTCGCATCAAAGCCTGCTGATGCCACCACACCAGCCAGTGACTCTGCAAGTGGAAGCCAGGAAGCAAGCACCCAGACCTGAACTGCGCAGAATCACCAGAAGAAAGTGATCTGCCAAAAACAGCTCAAGAAAAGAATGGAGTTTTCTCATTTGCGCGCGTGCATGTTGCTTTTATTCTTTTGTTTTAGTTTTTGTAGTGAAGCTTTACCTGTGAATCAACCAAAGACAAATGTCTGGGTTGCTTTAGCCAAATCCGCAGGCTCCGATACCATCTGTCTATCTGACACAAGCCCTGACAAACCTTTTTCAACCTGTTTAGTTGGAGTACCTCTTCCAGAAGGTTTTGATAATATTACTCTTGATAAGTATTGGCCATATGACGATCATCATGTATCTCCAACTCCCAGCCATAGACACCAAACTTATATTGATAATTCTAAAATTGATAAATCTGACCTTCAAGAGCTAGAAATCCTAGGTTCGTTAACTATGGATACCTGCTATTTCTTTCACTTTCAAGGAGAAAACGGTCCCCATTTAAATGTTACCCCATATCACCCAGCTTATAGCAATGTAACTTCTTGGTGTAGTCAAGTTAAGCTTCTTATATATGACGAACCTCATGCAGATCGTTTTAGCAAACTTCCTATTCGATTCCCCAGAGGAATTTGGCTCATCTGTGGAGACAGGGCCTGGCAAGGTATACCTTCAAAAATAGATGGTGGCCCTTGTGCTCTGGGACAACTTACAATTATTGCTCCCAGTGTCAAAGAGGTAATCAAAAAGAAAAGCAGAAAGATCAGATCTTCCTGGGGACATCAGTACGATAGTGACTGTGATAGTGACTTCCACCCTTGGAACTCTGGAAAATCAATTGTTGCAAGCATTTTTCTACCTCAGTTAAGCTCCTCAATTGCTTTAAAACAGTTAAACAAGTTGGGATGTTGGCTCAGCAAGGAGGTAAATGCCACCTCTACTATGATCAGTGATCTG
This sequence comes from Aphelocoma coerulescens, assembly GCF_041296385.1. NCBI lineage: Eukaryota > Metazoa > Chordata > Aves > Passeriformes > Corvidae > Aphelocoma > Aphelocoma coerulescens. Next base: position 180,245 of record NW_027183549.1, read on the forward strand.
TTAACCGATGAAGAGGCAGTCAGACATGCCACTTTACAAAATAGAGCTGCCGTTGATTATCTTTTATTAGCACATGGGCACGGCTGTGAAGATTTTGAAGGATTATGCTGTATGAACTTATCCGATCATTCTGTTTCCATTCACAAACAGCTACAAAACCTAAAGGATCTAGCTAACCAAATTAGAACAGATGACCCGTCTTGGCTGGACAGTTTGTTTGATGATTGGAGCTTTGCACCTTGGCTAAGGGAACTCTGTAAAATAGGCTTGATTATTCTAGTAGTAATAATTATAGTTTTAGTAGCAGTACCTTGTATGCTTCAGTGTGTGCAAAAAATAACGAGTAGGACTGTATCTAATATCTTAGTTGTTCATCAGAACGGGGGAGATGTTGGGGAAGATGAAACAGGAAAGCCTTATAAATATGATTGCCTAACAAAAGATTCTGGGAATATGAAAACTGTGAGCGACATCGAAATGAAGGCCATCTTTGAGATATAGAGTCTTAGTTACTGAACAACTGGAAAACAATGGTATAGCCGGCTGAAGGTAATCCCCTCTTGATTGAACAATACCCTCTGCTTGCAGACAGGTCCAAGGGTCAGAGCAGACCCTACTAGCTCAGCAGAAGGGGTCCAAAGAGTAGTTTTTAGAAGTTAAAATGTAACACTCTATGGTAATGTAAGAACTCTTATAGGCTGTATGTAAATGCTATAGGATTTGTACCTTGTATTAGATTGGCTACTGAGAATTAGAATATTCACTACAGAAGATGATTTATTGTATTGTAACAAGCTCCTCGCTCTCTTAACTCCTCTCCTCTTAGTAATGCTCTTCTCCTCTTAGTAACGCTCTTAGTAACTCTCTTAGTAGCTCTCTTAGTAATGCTCTTCTCCTCTTAGTAGCTCTCTTAGTAACTCTCTTGCTCTTCTTCTTCCTCTTAATTCAGCTCTCCTCTTAGTTTGTCTCTCTTGCTCTTTACACTCTTAGCTCTCAGCCTCTTGCTCTAGCTCTCTCGCTCACTCTCTCTCCCTCTCTTACACCTTGGGCCTGCTTGGAGCTGCAGCTGGCAGCTCTAAGCAGTGCCCCTGTACCCACGCCCTCTGCAATAAACTGCATGCTCCAAAGACCTGCTTATAGAGATCTCTCGTCGCCGTCCATCTCCAGCCGGGCCCGACCGAACCCACACCCTCATCACCATCATCGCCATCAATTTCGACATTTGTGATGCTGGGGAACTACGAGGAAGCCTGGCTCCTCTGTGACACCACCACAGAAGCTCAGGGGAGCCCTGGAGACCGTGCTGATGCTATTGAACCTGATGCAACCCTGCCTCCTCTGTGACACCACAGAAGCTCTTGGAGCCCTGGAGACCGTGGTGATGCTATGGAACCTGATGCAACCCTGCCTCCTCTGTGACACCACAGAACCTCTGGGAGCCCTGGAGACCGTGCTGATGCTATGGAACCTGATGCAACCCTGCCTCCACTGTGACACCACAGAAGCTCAGGGAGCCCTGGAGACTGTGGTGATGCTATGGAACCTGATGCAACCCTGCCTCCACTGTGACACCACAGAACCTCTGGGAGCCCTGGAGACCGTGCTGATGCTATGGAACCTGATGCAACCCTGCCTCCACTGTGACACCACAGAAGCTCGGGGAGCTCTGCAGACCGTGGGGATGCTGGCGAAGCTGACGGAACCCTGGGCACCACAGTGACGCTATGGAACCTGGTGGAACCGAGGGGCCACAGTGACGCTGTGGGGCCTTTTGGAAGCAACAGGACCCTGGTGGGAAGCCACGGGATGATTAATCCTGCACGAACCTGCTCCAGGTGGGCTCCTCTCTCCCGGCTTCCACAGGTGCTGCTAGGATCCCACTCCGGCACTGGCTTGGCACGGGCTGACGGCTTCCTTTGGCAATGGCTCTGCTCCAGGATGGCATGCTGCAGAGAATGCAGGTAGATTTTGTGCTCACTCCTGGCATGCAGCTGGACAATAAAGCCTGATCCAGCCCCCCCTCAGCATATGTCCGGCTCTGGCATTGGGGCGGGGCAACTTTGGGAGCAGCCCCAGCCCTGCTCCTGCTCCCGGCTGGGCACCCAGCTGCTGGGACACAGGTGTGTCCTGATGCCACCGTCTACTCCTTTGAGAAGGGGAGGACAGAGTGCATCAGGGAGTTTGGTGTGGCTTACATGCGGCAAGGAGAAGGTGCAGCCCCAAACTGGCTTTCACTTCTAGAACCTTTTGCTATTGCGGGAGCAGCTGCTGGAGCTTTTCAACCGAGCTGCAAGAGTGAAAAGTGTGATGGCATGTCTATCTGAGAAGGAAGGTTCGGTGCCGCAGCCTGTTGTGCACAATTTATATGCTGATAAGAGAAGGGGGTGCTTTTGGAACGTTTTCCTTCCTGACACTTCTGTCTCTGTGAGCTTTAGCTGCTTGGACTCAGGGATACCGAAGGTATGTGAAAGTGACTGGGATGCGAGAATCATGTTGCACAGGGAACAGGGAAGGTCAGCAAATGTTTCCTGTCCTGGCACATCTCTCAGTCTGAACTGCAGCTGCAGATGCTTCACTTCCGCCAAGGACTCTGCCACCTTGAGAGAAGGATGCGCTCTATGGAGTTGAGAAAGAAAGTGCGTCTCACTAGCTTCTTTCCTCTACTTCATAGACAGCAAAGGGGCTATGAAAGGCAGCACTGGCTTTTTGTTCTAGGACTTCTTCTTTACAAGCAGCTGCTGGATGTTTGGAAGGGGGTTTGGGATATGCAAAAATGAGAGGCTAAGATGGTAAGAGGGTAAGATGGAAGTCATCTGGCAAAAGCAGAGCTCACAAAAGGGCCAGCTGTGAAAGCTCTTGCTGCCTACAACTTCAACTGCACCCCTCAAAGCAGCAGCACACATGCTGCTCTCGGCACTTTCCTTCTCAGCTCTACGCACCATCCTAAGCCTTGCCTCTCCCACACTCAGGATCCAAAGACAACGGCACCAGGGACTGCTCACACACTAAAGGCACCAGGACAAAAGGCTCACCAGCTTGGCCTTTGCATTCCCGCTGACAGCTCCACAGCTTGAACCCAGAGAACTGCCTGCTGCCAACAGCCTTTCCAATCACTCTGAGCACCTCATGACAAGGAGTGTGGGGAATGAATCTCCAGCAGCCTCCTGCCCCAGGCTGTCCCCCGGGAGCAGCCCTGCTCCAGGCCGTGACTGCCACCTGCACAGCCAAAGGACCCAGAGCCGGTGTTACACACCACGGCTGTGCCTGGCACAGAGACACCAGTGGCCACACAAGTGGCCATGGCACTGTCCACACACAGTCCCTGCTGCTGCTCCCCCAGCCGCTGGCACCAACTCCCAGCCACCCACTCCTAAAGCCACGGGGCCCACTGGGACACTGCGGGGGCTCGTGGAAGCCAGCGGCCATTGTGACACAGCGGGGCTGCACAGAGCCCACGGTGCTTTGTGACCCGTGGCTCCCAGGAGAGCCTTTGTTGTTGGGGAAGATGAAACAGGAAAGCCTTATAAATATGATTGCCTAACAAAAGATTCTGGGAATATGAAAACTGTGAGCGACATCGAAATGAAGGCCATCTTTGAGATATAGAGTCTTAGTTACTGAACAACTGGAAAACAATGGTATAGCCGGCTGAAGGTAATCCCCTCTTGATTGAACAATACCCTCTGCTTGCAGACAGGTCCAAGGGTCAGAGCAGACCCTACTAGCTCAGCAGAAGGGGTCCAAAGAGTAGTTTTTAGAAGTTAAAATGTAACACTCTATGGTAATGTAAGAACTCTTATAGGCTGTATGTAAATGCTATAGGATTTGTACCTTGTATTAGATTGGCTACTGAGAATTAGAATATTCACTACAGAAGATGATTTATTGTATTGTAACAAGCTCCTCGCTCTCTTAACTCCTCTCCTCTTAGTAATGCTCTTCTCCTCTTAGTAACGCTCTTAGTAACTCTCTTAGTAGCTCTCTTAGTAATGCTCTTCTCCTCTTAGTAGCTCTCTTAGTAACTCTCTTGCTCTTCTTCTTCCTCTTAATTCAGCTCTCCTCTTAGTTTGTCTCTCTTGCTCTTTACACTCTTAGCTCTCAGCCTCTTGCTCTAGCTCTCTCGCTCACTCTCTCTCCCTCTCTTACACCTTGGGCCTGCTTGGAGCTGCAGCTGGCAGCTCTAAGCAGTGCCCCTGTACCCACGCCCTCTGCAATAAACTGCATGCTCCAAAGACCTGCTTATAGAGATCTCTCGTCGCCGTCCATCTCCAGCCGGGCCCGACCGAACCCACACCCTCATCACCATCATCGCCATCAATTTCGACAAACTGGCGCCCAAACGTGAGTGAAGGCCTGATTCAGCTTCTTCCACCTGTGAGAGACTTCGCCATGGACGGTAACTAAAAGACCAGTTATAGCCACCTGGAACGTGTCGTGAGCACGGCATACCGTTGCTGCGCAGCGTAAAAGCCGGAGCTCTATAACTCTGCCGAGGCAGCCCTCGAGCACGGGGAGCCGTTACTTCGTAGCAATTACCTGGAGCTCTCGGAGGGAGGAAATTGCCTGGCAGTCCTCGAGCACAGACGGCCACTGCTGCGCAGCGGTTACCTGGAGCTCTTTGAGGAAGTTTGCCGTGGTACCCCTCGAGCACGGACACGCTGCTAAGCAGTGCAGACCGGAGCTCTTAGGAGGGATCCAGCCGCGCGCCCGAGCACAGGCGGGTATTGCTCAGCACCGCCCGCGCTGGAGCTCTGAGTGGAGACACCTGCGAGGTCCCGAGCACGGAAAGCCGTTGCCAAGCGACGCCTGAAACCGGAGCTCTGAGGAGGGACCCGACAGCAGCGTCCTGAGCGCCGTGTGGAGAGCCTGGCCAGCCCCCCACGACGGACTTCTGATTAAGGACCCTGCCCCCTGCGACATCTAGGTGAGTATCATACTGGTCAATAATGGGACAAACTCACTCTGCCCATGACAGACATCTCTATAAACAACTTAAGTACTTACTAAGCTCCGGTCCAAGTCAATTACCTAAACAGGAGCTAAAAAACCTCTTAGAATGGACTCTGATTAATTTCCCAAATGCTGACCGTTCAGCCGTCTTTACAAGAGACTTCTGGGACACAGTTCGGGTTAAACTCTTTAATAATATCTCCCGCCGGGATTGGGCTGCCGCGGAGCTGGTCCCGGCTTGCAGAGCGCTCGTGGAGCTGTTTGCTGCGAAGGCGCCGCCCGCAGCAGCCACCTCGCCGGGTCCCGCTCCTGCTGCGAGCCCGCCCCTTGCCGCCGCGAGCCTGCAACCGGGCACGGCCCCCGCCCCGCCGCCGGACCTCACGGCTCCGGTACCCGCGGTCCAGCTGTCTCGTGCCGCCCCGCCCCACCCCCCCGCGGTCCCTGCACCGGTCACCCCTGCCCCACCGGACTCCACCGCCCCCCCCACCGCCCCCGTCATCTCCACCCCCACGGTCCCGTTAGTCCCTGCTGTCCCGCCTCTCGCGGCTCCGGTAGCCGCGGTCCGACTGACTCGTGCCGCCCCGCCCCCCGCCCCCGCTGTCCTGGCAGCCGTCACCCCTGTCCCACCGGACCCTACGACCCCCTCCACCGCTCCCCCCATCCCCGCCCCCCCCATCCCGTTCCTCCCTGCTCCCCGGCTCCCGCGGTCCCCGCCCTCGGCTCCAGCGTCTTCGCGGCCCCGTCCCTCGCTCCTCCCACCCCGTCCGCCAGCGCCTTCGCGGCCCCGCCCCCCGCCGATAGCCCCGCGGGGCCAGCGGCTGCTCCCCAGCCACCTACGGGTCCTACCGCTCCCCTAGCCGCGCCTGTTATGGCTGTAGCCACCATCATAGCCGGCCCCCCGCAAAGCCAGGCGGCGACCCTTCTTCCAGCCCCCCAGGTCCCCCTCGCCGCCACCGACACGGCGCCGGTGGTGGTCAACGTCCCGTCCGCGTCCGTGGGACACGGAGCGCCCCAGCCCCGCCAGCCACCTGGTGCCGGCGCTGCAGCGCCTACACAGATGGCTGCTGCCTCTCCCGTGCCTGCCGCTGCTCCAGCCCCGTCTCCTGGCACCGCCGCGCCGGCAGCCACACCAGCCCAGCCTGCAAACTCCCAGCGGCAGCACGCCGCGGTCCAGCCGCCGACTGGCCCACCGTTCGCCATGGCCCCACCGCAACATACTCCCGCCGCCTCCACGCCGGCCCTCCCGCCTCCCGCAGCCCCGGGATCGTCTCCTGCCGACGGGACAGCCCTGCCACCTCCCGCTCTCCCCGACACACAGACAGCGGCCATCACAGTCCGCCACGTTGACCTGATGGCGCAACCCACGCACGCTCACACTTCTCCAACCACAGCACTGCTCACGGAACTAGCTCCGCCACCGCCCCCCACGGCTTTCACCTCGCCTTCAATAGAGCCACCCGCACCCCCTCGCCCGCTGCCGCGGAGCCGGTTGCTCGCGGCCCCCCCGCCTCCTCGCCCGCCACCGCGGAGATCGGCAGTGCCATCGCCGCCCCCGCCGGGGCCCTCCGGCACCGCACAGCTGTATCCCTCGGCTACCGCCGCCCAGCAACATCCCTCCGCGCAGCTCAGCCTCGCCTCACAAGCCGCAAACAGGGGGGGAACGGAGGGCAGTGGTGCAGCTCCAGTGGCAGGGAAGACGGAGAGCCGCTCTGCCCGAGCTGATGCTTTAAATCTAACACCAGGAAACCCTGAAAAGCAGCCAGATTTGTTTGCAATGAGCCCCAGAGTCCCGCCAGCGAGCGGCTGGGATCTTGCAACCCATAAGGAGAAAACGAGTTCTGAGAGTTTGTTAGCGCTACTTTCTGAATCAAAAAATCCTCCAAAGTGCTCAGATTATTCTCAATTAACAGATTGGCATGAAATAAGACTCCAAAGCTGTAAAGATGAAAGTCTATTAGCTAAGCCTGTGATAGCTAGCCAACAGCCTGACAGTCCCAAAACGTGGGTTCCCATCCCCACTCACGAAATTAAAGAACTAAGAAGGGCTGTAAGAGATAGTGGTATTTGCTCACCGTATCTTAAACAACTGCTAAAAAGTACCCTAAAAAGAACACATCAAACCCTAAAACGCATTTTAGATCAACAGAGAGGGGGAGAAGTCCAGGATACACCTCAAAGGAGGTTGAACAAGGCTTTGTATGTTTACAATTTTTTGAATAGCTCTGCAGAAGAGCCTGATCCCCCCATTTATAGACATTTTTTGAACAACAAAAAAGCAAAACTGAAAGAGCGCCCCCCAGTTTTGATTAAAAATCTAGACTCAGGAAAAATAGAAGGACCATACAATCTTATAATGTGGGGGAAGGGGTTTGCATGTGTTTCCACAGGTGAAGGAATCAAGTGGGTTCCAGCAAAAAACGTGAAGCCATACCTCGCATCAAAGCCTGCTGATGCCACCACACCAGCCAGTGACTCTGCAAGTGGAAGCCAGGAAGCAAGCACCCAGACCTGAACTGCGCAGAATCACCAGAAGAAAGTGATCTGCCAAAAACAGCTCAAGAAAAGAATGGAGTTTTCTCATTTGCGCGCGTGCATGTTGCTTTTATTCTTTTGTTTTAGTTTTTGTAGTGAAGCTTTACCTGTGAATCAACCAAAGACAAATGTCTGGGTTGCTTTAGCCAAATCCGCAGGCTCCGATACCATCTGTCTATCTGACACAAGCCCTGACAAACCTTTTTCAACCTGTTTAGTTGGAGTACCTCTTCCAGAAGGTTTTGATAATATTACTCTTGATAAGTATTGGCCATATGACGATCATCATGTATCTCCAACTCCCAGCCATAGACACCAAACTTATATTGATAATTCTAAAATTGATAAATCTGACCTTCAAGAGCTAGAAATCCTAGGTTCGTTAACTATGGATACCTGCTATTTCTTTCACTTTCAAGGAGAAAACGGTCCCCATTTAAATGTTACCCCATATCACCCAGCTTATAGCAATGTAACTTCTTGGTGTAGTCAAGTTAAGCTTCTTATATATGACGAACCTCATGCAGATCGTTTTAGCAAACTTCCTATTCGATTCCCCAGAGGAATTTGGCTCATCTGTGGAGACAGGGCCTGGCAAGGTATACCTTCAAAAATAGATGGTGGCCCTTGTGCTCTGGGACAACTTACAATTATTGCTCCCAGTGTCAAAGAGGTAATCAAAAAGAAAAGCAGAAAGATCAGATCTTCCTGGGGACATCAGTACGATAGTGACTGTGATAGTGACTTCCACCCTTGGAACTCTGGAAAATCAATTGTTGCAAGCATTTTTCTACCTCAGTTAAGCTCCTCAATTGCTTTAAAACAGTTAAACAAGTTGGGATGTTGGCTCAGCAAGGAGGTAAATGCCACCTCTACTATGATCAGTGATCTGTTAACCGATGAAGAGGCAGTCAGACATGCCACTTTACAAAATAGAGCTGCCGTTGATTATCTTTTATTAGCACATGGGCACGGCTGTGAAGATTTTGAAGGATTATGCTGTATGAACTTATCCGATCATTCTGTTTCCATTCACAAACAGCTACAAAACCTAAAGGATCTAGCTAACCAAATTAGAACAGATGACCCGTCTTGGCTGGACAGTTTGTTTGATGATTGGAGCTTTGCACCTTGGCTAAGGGAACTCTGTAAAATAGGCTTGATTATTCTAGTAGTAATAATTATAGTTTTAGTAGCAGTACCTTGTATGCTTCAGTGTGTGCAAAAAATAACGAGTAGGACTGTATCTAATATCTTAGTTGTTCATCAGAACGGGGGAGACGTTGGGGAAGATGAAACAGGAAAGCCTTATAAATATGATTGCCTAACAAAAGATTCTGGGAATATGAAAACTGTGAGCGACATCGAAATGAAGGCCATCTTTGAGATATAGAGTCTTAGTTACTGAACAACTGGAAAACAATGGTATAGCCGGCTGAAGGTAATCCCCTCTTGATTGAACAATACCCTCTGCTTGCAGACAGGTCCAAGGGTCAGAGCAGACCCTACTAGCTCAGCAGAAGGGGTCCAAAGAGTAGTTTTTAGAAGTTAAAATGTAACACTCTATGGTAATGTAAGAACTCTTATAGGCTGTATGTAAATGCTATAGGATTTGTACCTTGTATTAGATTGGCTACTGAGAATTAGAATATTCACTACAGAAGATGATTTATTGTATTGTAACAAGCTCCTCGCTCTCTTAACTCCTCTCCTCTTAGTAATGCTCTTCTCCTCTTAGTAACGCTCTTAGTAACTCTCTTAGTAGCTCTCTTAGTAATGCTCTTCTCCTCTTAGTAGCTCTCTTAGTAACTCTCTTGCTCTTCTTCTTCCTCTTAATTCAGCTCTCCTCTTAGTTTGTCTCTCTTGCTCTTTACACTCTTAGCTCTCAGCCTCTTGCTCTAGCTCTCTCGCTCACTCTCTCTCCCTCTCTTACACCTTGGGCCTGCTTGGAGCTGCAGCTGGCAGCTCTAAGCAGTGCCCCTGTACCCACGCCCTCTGCAATAAACTGCATGCTCCAAAGACCTGCTTATAGAGATCTCTCGTCGCCGTCCATCTCCAGCCGGGCCCGACCGAACCCACACCCTCATCACCATCATCGCCATCAATTTCGACATTTGTGATGCTGGGGAACTACAAGGAAGCCTGGCTCCTCTGTGACACCACCACAGAAGCTCAGGGGAGCCCTGGAGACCGTGCTGATGCTATTGAACCTGATGCAACCCTGCCTCCTCTGTGACACCACAGAAGCTCTTGGAGCCCTGGAGACCGTGCTGATGCTATGGAACCTGATGCAACCCTGCCTCCTCTGTGACACCACAGAACCTCTGGGAGCCCTGGAGACCGTGCTGATGCTATGGAACCTGATGCAACCCTGCCTCCACTGTGACACCACAGAAGCTCAGGGAGCCCTGGAGACTGTGGTGATGCTATGGAACCTGATGCAACCCTGCCTCCACTGTGACACCACAGAACCTCTGGGAGCCCTGGAGACCGTGCTGATGCTATGGAACCTGATGCAACCCTGCCTCCACTGTGACACCACAGAAGCTCGGGGAGCTCTGCAGACCGTGGGGATGCTGGCGAAGCTGACGGAACCCTGGGCACCACAGTGACGCTATGGAACCTGGTGGAACCGAGGGGCCACAGTGACACTGTGGGGCCTTTTGGAAGCAACAGGACCCTGGTGGGAAGCCACGGGATGATTAATCCTGCACGAACCTGCTCCAGGTGGGCTCCTCTCTCCCGGCTTCCACAGGTGCTGCTAGGATCCCACTCCGGCACTGGCTTGGCACGGGCTCACGGCTTCCTTTGGCAATGGCTCTGCTCCAGGATGGCATGCTGCAGAGAATGCAGGTAGATTTTGTGCTCACTCCTGGCATGCAGCTGGACAATAAAGCCTGATCCAGCCCCCCCTCAGCATATGTCCGGCTCTGGCATTGGGGCGGGGCAACTTTGGGAGCAGCCCCAGCCCTGCTCCTGCTCCCGGCTGGGCACCCAGCTGCTGGGACACAGGTGTGTCCTGATGCCACCGTCTACTCCTTTGAGAAGGGGAGGACAGAGTGCATCAGGGAGTTTGGTGTGGCTTACATGCGGCAAGGAGAAGGTGCAGCCCCAAACTGGCTTTCACTTCTAGAACCTTTTGCTATTGCGGGAGCAGCTGCTGGAGCTTTTCAACCGAGCTGCAAGAGTGAAAAGTGTGATGGCATGTCTATCTGAGAAGGAAGGTTCGGTGCCGCAGCCTGTTGTGCACAATTTATATGCTGATAAGAGAAGGGGGTGCTTTTGGAACGTTTTCCTTCCTGACACTTCTGTCTCTGTGAGCTTTAGCTGCTTGGACTCAGGGATACCGAAGGTATGTGAAAGTGACTGGGATGCGAGAATCATGTTGCACAGGGAACAGGGAAGGTCAGCAAATGTTTCCTGTCCTGGCACATCTCTCAGTCTGAACTGCAGCTGCAGATGCTTCACTTCCGCCAAGGACTCTGCCACCTTGAGAGAAGGATGCGCTCTATGGAGTTGAGAAAGAAAGTGCGTCTCACTAGCTTCTTTCCTCTACTTCATAGACAGCAAAGGGGCTATGAAAGGCAGCACTGGCTTTTTGTTCTAGGACTTCTTCTTTACAAGCAGCTGCTGGATGTTTGGAAGGGGGTTTGGGATATGCAAAAATGAGAGGCTAAGATGGTAAGAGGGTAAGATGGAAGTCATCTGGCAAAAGCAGAGCTCACAAAAGGGCCAGCTGAGAAAGCTCTTGCTGCCTACAACTTCAACTGCACCCCTCAAAGCAGCAGCACACATGCTGCTCTCGGCACTTTCCTTCTCAGCTCTACGCACCATCCTAAGCCTTGCCTCTCCCACACTCAGGATCCAAAGACAACGGCACCAGGGACTGCTCACACACTAAAGGCACCAGGACAAAAGGCTCACCAGCTTGGCCTTTGCATTCCCGCTGACACCTCCACAGCTTGAACCCAGAGAACTGCCTGCTGCCAACAGCCTTTCCAATCACTCTGAGCACCTCATGACAAGGAGTGTGGGGAATGAATCTCCAGCAGCCTCCTGCCCCAGGCTGTCCCCCGGGAGCAGCCCTGCTCCAGGCCGTGACTGCCACCTGCACAGCCAAAGGACCCAGAGCCGGTGTTACACACCACGGCTGTGCCTGGCACAGAGACACCAGTGGCCACACAAGTGGCCATGGCACTGTCCACACACAGTCCCTGCTGCTGCTCCCCCAGCCGCTGGCACCAACTCCCAGCCACCCACTCCTAAAGCCACGGGGCCCACTGGGACACTGCGGGGGCTCGTGGAAGCCAGCGGCCATTGTGACACAGCGGGGCTGCACAGAGCCCACGGTGCTTTGTGACCCGTGGCTCCCAGGAGAGCCTTTGTTGTTGGGGAAGATGAAACAGGAAAGCCTTATAAATATGATTGCCTAACAAAAGATTCTGGGAATATGAAAACTGTGAGCGACATCGAAATGAAGGCCATCTTTGAGATATAGAGTCTTAGTTACTGAACAACTGGAAAACAATGGTATAGCCGGCTGAAGGTAATCCCCTCTTGATTGAACAATACCCTCTGCTTGCAGACAGGTCCAAGGGTCAGAGCAGACCCTACTAGCTCAGCAGAAGGGGTCCAAAGAGTAGTTTTTAGAAGTTAAAATGTAACACTCTATGGTAATGTAAGAACTCTTATAGGCTGTATGTAAATGCTATAGGATTTGTACCTTGTATTAGATTGGCTACTGAGAATTAGAATATTCACTACAGAAGATGATTTATTGTATTGTAACAAGCTCCTCGCTCTCTTAACTCCTCTCCTCTTAGTAATGCTCTTCTCCTCTTAGTAACGCTCTTAGTAACTCTCTTAGTAGCTCTCTTAGTAATGCTCTTCTCCTCTTAGTAGCTCTCTTAGTAACTCTCTTGCTCTTCTTCTTCCTCTTAATTCAGCTCTCCTCTTAGTTTGTCTCTCTTGCTCTTTACACTCTTAGCTCTCAGCCTCTTGCTCTAGCTCTCTCGCTCACTCTCTCTCCCTCTCTTACACCTTGGGCCTGCTTGGAGCTGCAGCTGGCAGCTCTAAGCAGTGCCCCTGTACCCACGCCCTCTGCAATAAACTGCATGCTCCAAAGACCTGCTTATAGAGATCTCTCGTCGCCGTCCATCTCCAGCCGGGCCCGACCGAACCCACACCCTCATCACCATCATCGCCATCAATTTCGACATTTGTGATGCTGGGGAACTACAAGGAAGCCTGGCTCCTCTGTGACACCACCACAGAAGCTCAGGGGAGCCCTGGAGACCGTGCTGATGCTATTGAACCTGATGCAACCCTGCCTCCTCTGTGACACCACAGAAGCTCTTGGAGCCCTGGAGACCGTGCTGATGCTATGGAACCTGATGCAACCCTGCCTCCTCTGTGACACCACAGAACCTCTGGGAGCCCTGGAGACCGTGCTGATGCTATGGAACCTGATGCAACCCTGCCTCCACTGTGACACCACAGAAGCTCAGGGAGCCCTGGAGACTGTGGTGATGCTATGGAACCTGATGCAACCCTGCCTCCACTGTGACACCACAGAACCTCTGGGAGCCCTGGAGACCGTGCTGATGCTATGGAACCTGATGCAACCCTGCCTCCACTGTGACACCACAGAAGCTCGGGGAGCTCTGCAGACCGTGGGGATGCTGGCGAAGCTGACGGAACCCTGGGCACCACAGTGACGCTATGGAACCTGGTGGAACCGAGGGGCCACAGTGACACTGTGGGGCCTTTTGGAAGCAACAGGACCCTGGTGGGAAGCCACGGGATGATTAATCCTGCACGAACCTGCTCCAGGTGGGCTCCTCTCTCCCGGCTTCCACAGGTGCTGCTAGGATCCCACTCCGGCACTGGCTTGGCACGGGCTCACGGCTTCCTTTGGCAATGGCTCTGCTCCAGGATGGCATGCTGCAGAGAATGCAGGTAGATTTTGTGCTCACTCCTGGCATGCAGCTGGACAATAAAGCCTGATCCAGCCCCCCCTCAGCATATGTCCGGCTCTGGCATTGGGGCGGGGCAACTTTGGGAGCAGCCCCAGCCCTGCTCCTGCTCCCGGCTGGGCACCCAGCTGCTGGGACACAGGTGTGTCCTGATGCCACCGTCTACTCCTTTGAGAAGGGGAGGACAGAGTGCATCAGGGAGTTTGGTGTGGCTTACATGCGGCAAGGAGAAGGTGCAGCCCCAAACTGGCTTTCACTTCTAGAACCTTTTGCTATTGCGGGAGCAGCTGCTGGAGCTTTTCAACCGAGCTGCAAGAGTGAAAAGTGTGATGGCATGTCTATCTGAGAAGGAAGGTTCGGTGCCGCAGCCTGTTGTGCACAATTTATATGCTGATAAGAGAAGGGGGTGCTTTTGGAACGTTTTCCTTCCTGACACTTCTGTCTCTGTGAGCTTTAGCTGCTTGGACTCAGGGATACCGAAGGTATGTGAAAGTGACTGGGATGCGAGAATCATGTTGCACAGGGAACAGGGAAGGTCAGCAAATGTTTCCTGTCCTGGCACATCTCTCAGTCTGAACTGCAGCTGCAGATGCTTCACTTCCGCCAAGGACTCTGCCACCTTGAGAGAAGGATGCGCTCTATGGAGTTGAGAAAGAAAGTGCGTCTCACTAGCTTCTTTCCTCTACTTCATAGACAGCAAAGGGGCTATGAAAGGCAGCACTGGCTTTTTGTTCTAGGACTTCTTCTTTACAAGCAGCTGCTGGATGTTTGGAAGGGGGTTTGGGATATGCAAAAATGAGAGGCTAAGATGGTAAGAGGGTAAGATGGAAGTCATCTGGCAAAAGCAGAGCTCACAAAAGGGCCAGCTGAGAAAGCTCTTGCTGCCTACAACTTCAACTGCACCCCTCAAAGCAGCAGCACACATGCTGCTCTCGGCACTTTCCTTCTCAGCTCTACGCACCATCCTAAGCCTTGCCTCTCCCACACTCAGGATCCAAAGACAACGGCACCAGGGACTGCTCACACACTAAAGGCACCAGGACAAAAGGCTCACCAGCTTGGCCTTTGCATTCCCGCTGACACCTCCACAGCTTGAACCCAGAGAACTGCCTGCTGCCAACAGCCTTTCCAATCACTCTGAGCACCTCATGACAAGGAGTGTGGGGAATGAATCTCCAGCAGCCTCCTGCCCCAGGCTGTCCCCCGGGAGCAGCCCTGCTCCAGGCCGTGACTGCCACCTGCACAGCCAAAGGACCCAGAGCCGGTGTTACACACCACGGCTGTGCCTGGCACAGAGACACCAGTGGCCACACAAGTGGCCATGGCACTGTCCACACACAGTCCCTGCTGCTGCTCCCCCAGCCGCTGGCACCAACTCCCAGCCACCCACTCCTAAAGCCACGGGGCCCACTGGGACACTGCGGGGGCTCGTGGAAGCCAGCGGCCATTGTGACACAGCGGGGCTGCACAGAGCCCACGGTGCTTTGTGACCCGTGGCTCCCAGGAGAGCCTTTGTGATGCTGGGGAACTACGAGGAAGCCTGGCTCCTCTGTGACACCACCACAGAAGCTCAGGGGAGCCCTGGAGACCGTGCTGATGCTATTGAACCTGATGCAACCCTGCCTCCTCTGTGACACCACAGAAGCTCTTGGAGCCCTGGAGACCGTGGTGATGCTATGGAACCTGATGCAACCCTGCCTCCTCTGTGACACCACAGAACCTCTGGGAGCCCTGGAGACCGTGCTGATGCTATGGAACCTGATGCAACCCTGCCTCCTCTGTGACACCACAGAAGCTCAGGGAGCCCTGGAGACTGTGGTGATGCTATGGAACCTGATGCAACCCTGCCTCCACTGTGACACCACAGAACCTCTGGGAGCCCTGGAGACCGTGCTGATGCTATGGAACCTGATGCAACCCTGCCTCCACTGTGACACCACAGAAGCTCGGGGAGCTCTGCAGACCGTGGGGATGCTGGCGAAGCTGACGGAACCCTGGGCACCACAGTGACGCTATGGAACCTGGTGGAACCGAGGGGCCACAGTGACACTGTGGGGCCTTTTGGAAGCAACAGGACCCTGGTGGGAAGCCACGGGATGATTAATCCTGCACGAACCTGCTCCAGGTGGGCTCCTCTCTCCCGGCTTCCACAGGTGCTGCTAGGATCCCACTCCGGCACTGGCTTGGCACGGGCTCACGGCTTCCTTTGGCAATGGCTCTGCTCCAGGATGGCATGCTGCAGAGAATGCAGGTAGATTTTGTGCTCACTCCTGGCATGCAGCTGGACAATAAAGCCTGATCCAGCCCCCCCTCAGCATATGTCCGGCTCTGGCATTGGGGCGGGGCAACTTTGGGAGCAGCCCCAGCCCTGCTCCTGCTCCCGGCTGGGCACCCAGCTGCTGGGACACAGGTGTGTCCTGATGCCACCGTCTACTCCTTTGAGAAGGGGAGGACAGAGTGCATCAGGGAGTTTGGTGTGGCTTACATGCGGCAAGGAGAAGGTGCAGCCCCAAACTGGCTTTCACTTCTAGAACCTTTTGCTATTGCGGGAGCAGCTGCTGGAGCTTTTCAACCGAGCTGCAAGAGTGAAAAGTGTGATGGCATGTCTATCTGAGAAGGAAGGTTCGGTGCCGCAGCCTGTTGTGCACAATTTATATGCTGATAAGAGAAGGGGGTGCTTTTGGAACGTTTTCCTTCCTGACACTTCTGTCTCTGTGAGCTTTAGCTGCTTGGACTCAGGGATACCGAAGGTATGTGAAAGTGACTGGGATGCGAGAATCATGTTGCACAGGGAACAGGGAAGGTCAGCAAATGTTTCCTGTCCTGGCACATCTCTCAGTCTGAACTGCAGCTGCAGATGCTTCACTTCCGCCAAGGACTCTGCCACCTTGAGAGAAGGATGCGCTCTATGGAGTTGAGAAAGAAAGTGCGTCTCACTAGCTTCTTTCCTCTACTTCATAGACAGCAAAGGGGCTATGAAAGGCAGCACTGGCTTTTTGTTCTAGGACTTCTTCTTTACAAGCAGCTGCTGGATGTTTGGAAGGGGGTTTGGGATATGCAAAAATGAGAGGCTAAGATGGTAAGAGGGTAAGATGGAAGTCATCTGGCAAAAGCAGAGCTCACAAAAGGGCCAGCTGAGAAAGCTCTTGCTGCCTACAACTTCAACTGCACCCCTCAAAGCAGCAGCACACATGCTGCTCTCGGCACTTTCCTTCTCAGCTCTACGCACCATCCTAAGCCTTGCCTCTCCCACACTCAGGATCCAAAGACAACGGCACCAGGGACTGCTCACACACTAAAGGCACCAGGACAAAAGGCTCACCAGCTTGGCCTTTGCATTCCCGCTGACACCTCCACAGCTTGAACCCAGAGAACTGCCTGCTGCCAACAGCCTTTCCAATCACTCTGAGCACCTCATGACAAGGAGTGTGGGGAATGAATCTCCAGCAGCCTCCTGCCCCAGGCTGTCCCCCGGGAGCAGCCCTGCTCCAGGCCGTGACTGCCACCTGCACAGCCAAAGGACCCAGAGCCGGTGTTACACACCACGGCTGTGCCTGGCACAGAGACACCAGTGGCCACACAAGTGGCCATGGCACTGTCCACACACAGTCCCTGCTGCTGCTCCCCCAGCCGCTGGCACCAACTCCCAGCCACCCACTCCTAAAGCCACGGGGCCCACTGGGACACTGCGGGGGCTCGTGGAAGCCAGCGGCCATTGTGACACAGCGGGGCTGCACAGAGCCCACGGTGCTTTGTGACCCGTGGCTCCCAGGAGAGCCTTTGTTGTTGGGGAAGATGAAACAGGAAAGCCTTATAAATATGATTGCCTAACAAAAGATTCTGGGAATATGAAAACTGTGAGCGACATCGAAATGAAGGCCATCTTTGAGATATAGAGTCTTAGTTACTGAACAACTGGAAAACAATGGTATAGCCGGCTGAAGGTAATCCCCTCTTGATTGAACAATACCCTCTGCTTGCAGACAGGTCCAAGGGTCAGAGCAGACCCTACTAGCTCAGCAGAAGGGGTCCAAAGAGTAGTTTTTAGAAGTTAAAATGTAACACTCTATGGTAATGTAAGAACTCTTATAGGCTGTATGTAAATGCTATAGGATTTGTACCTTGTATTAGATTGGCTACTGAGAATTAGAATATTCACTACAGAAGATGATTTATTGTATTGTAACAAGCTCCTCGCTCTCTTAACTCCTCTCCTCTTAGTAATGCTCTTCTCCTCTTAGTAACGCTCTTAGTAACTCTCTTAGTAGCTCTCTTAGTAATGCTCTTCTCCTCTTAGTAGCTCTCTTAGTAACTCTCTTGCTCTTCTTCTTCCTCTTAATTCAGCTCTCCTCTTAGTTTGTCTCTCTTGCTCTTTACACTCTTAGCTCTCAGCCTCTTGCTCTAGCTCTCTCGCTCACTCTCTCTCCCTCTCTTACACCTTGGGCCTGCTTGGAGCTGCAGCTGGCAGCTCTAAGCAGTGCCCCTGTACCCACGCCCTCTGCAATAAACTGCATGCTCCAAAGACCTGCTTATAGAGATCTCTCGTCGCCGTCCATCTCCAGCCGGGCCCGACCGAACCCACACCCTCATCACCATCATCGCCATCAATTTCGACAAACTGGCGCCCAAACGTGAGTGAAGGCCTGATTCAGCTTCTTCCACCTGTGAGAGACTTCGCCATGGACGGTAACTAAAAGACCAGTTATAGCCACCTGGAACGTGTCGTGAGCACGGCATACCGTTGCTGCGCAGCGTAAAAGCCGGAGCTCTATAACTCTGCCGAGGCAGCCCTCGAGCACGGGGAGCCGTTACTTCGTAGCAATTACCTGGAGCTCTCGGAGGGAGGAAATTGCCGGCAGTCCTCGAGCACAGACGGCCACTGCTGCGCAGCGGTTACCTGGAGCTCTTTGAGGAAGTTTGCCGTGGTACCCCTCGAGCACGGACACGCTGCTAAGCAGTGCAGACCGGAGCTCTTAGGAGGGATCCAGCCGCGCGCCCGAGCACAGGCGGGTATTGCTCAGCACCGCCCGCGCTGGAGCTCTGAGTGGAGACACCTGCGAGGTCCCGAGCACGGAAAGCCGTTGCCAAGCGACGCCTGAAACCGGAGCTCTGAGGAGGGACCCGACAGCAGCGTCCTGAGCGCCGTGTGGAGAGCCTGGCCAGCCCCCCACGACGGACTTCTGATTAAGGACCCTGCCCCCTGCGACATCTAGGTGAGTATCATACTGGTCAATAATGGGACAAACTCACTCTGCCCATGACAGACATCTCTATAAACAACTTAAGTACTTACTAAGCTCCGGTCCAAGTCAATTACCTAAACAGGAGCTAAAAAACCTCTTAGAATGGACTCTGATTAATTTCCCAAATGCTGACCGTTCAGCCGTCTTTACAAGAGACTTCTGGGACACAGTTCGGGTTAAACTCTTTAATAATATCTCCCGCCGGGATTGGGCTGCCGCGGAGCTGGTCCCGGCTTGCAGAGCGCTCGTGGAGCTGTTTGCTGCGAAGGCGCCGCCCGCAGCAGCCACCTCGCCGGGTCCCGCTCCTGCTGCGAGCCCGCCCCTTGCCGCCGCGAGCCTGCAACCGGGCACGGCCCCCGCCCCGCCGCCGGACCTCACGGCTCCGGTACCCGCGGTCCAGCTGTCTCGTGCCGCCCCGCCCCACCCCCCCGCGGTCCCTGCACCGGTCACCCCTGCCCCACCGGACTCCACCGCCCCCCCCACCGCCCCCGTCATCTCCACCCCCACGGTCCCGTTAGTCCCTGCTGTCCCGCCTCTCGCGGCTCCGGTAGCCGCGGTCCGACTGACTCGTGCCGCCCCGCCCCCCGCCCCCGCTGTCCTGGCAGCCGTCACCCCTGTCCCACCGGACCCTACGACCCCCTCCACCGCTCCCCCCATCCCCGCCCCCCCCATCCCGTTCCTCCCTGCTGCCCCGGCTCCCGCGGTCCCCGCCCTCGGCTCCAGCGTCTTCGCGGCCCCGTCCCTCGCTCCTCCCACCCCGTCCGCCAGCGCCTTCGCGGCCCCGCCCCCCGCCGATAGCCCCGCGGGGCCAGCGGCTGCTCCCCAGCCACCTACGGGTCCTACCGCTCCCCTAGCCGCGCCTGTTATGGCTGTAGCCACCATCATAGCCGGCCCCCCGCAAAGCCAGGCGGCGACCCTTCTTCCAGCCCCCCAGGTCCCCCTCGCCGCCACCGACACGGCGCCGGTGGTGGTCAACGTCCCGTCCGCGTCCGTGGGACACGGAGCGCCCCAGCCCCGCCAGCCACCTGGTGCCGGCGCTGCAGCGCCTACACAGATGGCTGCTGCCTCTCCCGTGCCTGCCGCTGCTCCAGCCCCGTCTCCTGGCACCGCCGCGCCGGCAGCCACACCAGCCCAGCCTGCAAACTCCCAGCGGCAGCACGCCGCGGTCCAGCCGCCGACTGGCCCACCGTTCGCCATGGCCCCACCGCAACATACTCCCGCCGCCTCCACGCCGGCCCTCCCGCCTCCCGCAGCCCCGGGATCGTCTCCTGCCGACGGGACAGCCCTGCCACCTCCCGCTCTCCCCGACACACAGACAGCGGCCATCACAGTCCGCCACGTTGACCTGATGGCGCAACCCACGCACGCTCACACTTCTCCAACCACAGCACTGCTCACGGAACTAGCTCCGCCACCGCCCCCCACGGCTTTCACCTCGCCTTCAATAGAGCCACCCGCACCCCCTCGCCCGCTGCCGCGGAGCCGGTTGCTCGCGGCCCCCCCGCCTCCTCGCCCGCCACCGCGGAGATCGGCAGTGCCATCGCCGCCCCCGCCGGGGCCCTCCGGCACCGCACAGCTGTATCCCTCGGCTACCGCCGCCCAGCAACATCCCTCCGCGCAGCTCAGCCTCGCCTCACAAGCCGCAAACAGGGGGGGAACGGAGGGCAGTGGTGCAGCTCCAGTGGCAGGGAAGACGGAGAGCCGCTCTGCCCGAGCTGATGCTTTAAATCTAACACCAGGAAACCCTGAAAAGCAGCCAGATTTGTTTGCAATGAGCCCCAGAGTCCCGCCAGCGAGCGGCTGGGATCTTGCAACCCATAAGGAGAAAACGAGTTCTGAGAGTTTGTTAGCGCTACTTTCTGAATCAAAAAATCCTCCAAAGTGCTCAGATTATTCTCAATTAACAGATTGGCATGAAATAAGACTCCAAAGCTGTAAAGATGAAAGTCTATTAGCTAAGCCTGTGATAGCTAGCCAACAGCCTGACAGTCCCAAAACGTGGGTTCCCATCCCCACTCACGAAATTAAAGAACTAAGAAGGGCTGTAAGAGATAGTGGTATTTGCTCACCGTATCTTAAACAACTGCTAAAAAGTACCCTAAAAAGAACACATCAAACCCTAAAACGCATTTTAGATCAACAGAGAGGGGGAGAAGTCCAGGATACACCTCAAAGGAGGTTGAACAAGGCTTTGTATGTTTACAATTTTTTGAATAGCTCTGCAGAAGAGCCTGATCCCCCCATTTATAGACATTTTTTGAACAACAAAAAAGCAAAACTGAAAGAGCGCCCCCCAGTTTTGATTAAAAATCTAGACTCAGGAAAAATAGAAGGACCATACAATCTTATAATGTGGGGGAAGGGGTTTGCATGTGTTTCCACAGGTGAAGGAATCAAGTGGGTTCCAGCAAAAAACGTGAAGCCATACCTCGCATCAAAGCCTGCTGATGCCACCACACCAGCCAGTGACTCTGCAAGTGGAAGCCAGGAAGCAAGCACCCAGACCTGAACTGCGCAGAATCACCAGAAGAAAGTGATCTGCCAAAAACAGCTCAAGAAAAGAATGGAGTTTTCTCATTTGCGCGCGTGCATGTTGCTTTTATTCTTTTGTTTTAGTTTTTGTAGTGAAGCTTTACCTGTGAATCAACCAAAGACAAATGTCTGGGTTGCTTTAGCCAAATCCGCAGGCTCCGATACCATCTGTCTATCTGACACAAGCCCTGACAAACCTTTTTCAACCTGTTTAGTTGGAGTACCTCTTCCAGAAGGTTTTGATAATATTACTCTTGATAAGTATTGGCCATATGACGATCATCATGTATCTCCAACTCCCAGCCATAGACACCAAACTTATATTGATAATTCTAAAATTGATAAATCTGACCTTCAAGAGCTAGAAATCCTAGGTTCGTTAACTATGGATACCTGCTATTTCTTTCACTTTCAAGGAGAAAACGGTCCCCATTTAAATGTTACCCCATATCACCCAGCTTATAGCAATGTAACTTCTTGGTGTAGTCAAGTTAAGCTTCTTATATATGACGAACCTCATGCAGATCGTTTTAGCAAACTTCCTATTCGATTCCCCAGAGGAATTTGGCTCATCTGTGGAGACAGGGCCTGGCAAGGTATACCTTCAAAAATAGATGGTGGCCCTTGTGCTCTGGGACAACTTACAATTATTGCTCCCAGTGTCAAAGAGGTAATCAAAAAGAAAAGCAGAAAGATCAGATCTTCCTGGGGACATCAGTACGATAGTGACTGTGATAGTGACTTCCACCCTTGGAACTCTGGAAAATCAATTGTTGCAAGCATTTTTCTACCTCAGTTAAGCTCCTCAATTGCTTTAAAACAGTTAAACAAGTTGGGATGTTGGCTCAGCAAGGAGGTAAATGCCACCTCTACTATGATCAGTGATCTGTTAACCGATGAAGAGGCAGTCAGACATGCCACTTTACAAAATAGAGCTGCCGTTGATTATCTTTTATTAGCACATGGGCACGGCTGTGAAGATTTTGAAGGATTATGCTGTATGAACTTATCCGATCATTCTGTTTCCATTCACAAACAGCTACAAAACCTAAAGGATCTAGCTAACCAAATTAGAACAGATGACCCGTCTTGGCTGGACAGTTTGTTTGATGATTGGAGCTTTGCACCTTGGCTAAGGGAACTCTGTAAAATAGGCTTGATTATTCTAGTAGTAATAATTATAGTTTTAGTAGCAGTACCTTGTATGCTTCAGTGTGTGCAAAAAATAACGAGTAGGACTGTATCTAATATCTTAGTTGTTCATCAGAACGGGGGAGATGTTGGGGAAGATGAAACAGGAAAGCCTTATAAATATGATTGCCTAACAAAAGATTCTGGGAATATGAAAACTGTGAGCGACATCGAAATGAAGGCCATCTTTGAGATATAGAGTCTTAGTTACTGAACAACTGGAAAACAATGGTATAGCCGGCTGAAGGTAATCCCCTCTTGATTGAACAATACCCTCTGCTTGCAGACAGGTCCAAGGGTCAGAGCAGACCCTACTAGCTCAGCAGAAGGGGTCCAAAGAGTAGTTTTTAGAAGTTAAAATGTAACACTCTATGGTAATGTAAGAACTCTTATAGGCTGTATGTAAATGCTATAGGATTTGTACCTTGTATTAGATTGGCTACTGAGAATTAGAATATTCACTACAGAAGATGATTTATTGTATTGTAACAAGCTCCTCGCTCTCTTAACTCCTCTCCTCTTAGTAATGCTCTTCTCCTCTTAGTAACGCTCTTAGTAACTCTCTTAGTAGCTCTCTTAGTAATGCTCTTCTCCTCTTAGTAGCTCTCTTAGTAACTCTCTTGCTCTTCTTCTTCCTCTTAATTCAGCTCTCCTCTTAGTTTGTCTCTCTTGCTCTTTACACTCTTAGCTCTCAGCCTCTTGCTCTAGCTCTCTCGCTCACTCTCTCTCCCTCTCTTACACCTTGGGCCTGCTTGGAGCTGCAGCTGGCAGCTCTAAGCAGTGCCCCTGTACCCACGCCCTCTGCAATAAACTGCATGCTCCAAAGACCTGCTTATAGAGATCTCTCGTCGCCGTCCATCTCCAGCCGGGCCCGACCGAACCCACACCCTCATCACCATCATCGCCATCAATTTCGACATTTGTGATGCTGGGGAACTACAAGGAAGCCTGGCTCCTCTGTGACACCACCACAGAAGCTCAGGGGAGCCCTGGAGACCGTGCTGATGCTATTGAACCTGATGCAACCCTGCCTCCTCTGTGACACCACAGAAGCTCTTGGAGCCCTGGAGACCGTGGTGATGCTATGGAACCTGATGCAACCCTGCCTCCTCTGTGACACCACAGAACCTCTGGGAGCCCTGGAGACCGTGCTGATGCTATGGAACCTGATGCAACCCTGCCTCCACTGTGACACCACAGAAGCTCAGGGAGCCCTGGAGACTGTGGTGATGCTATGGAACCTGATGCAACCCTGCCTCCACTGTGACACCACAGAAGCT
Organism: Aphelocoma coerulescens; assembly: GCF_041296385.1. Taxonomy (NCBI): domain Eukaryota; kingdom Metazoa; phylum Chordata; class Aves; order Passeriformes; family Corvidae; genus Aphelocoma; species Aphelocoma coerulescens. Next base: position 203,948 of record NW_027183549.1, read on the forward strand.
CGGGGAGCTCTGCAGACCGTGGGGATGCTGGCGAAGCTGACGGAACCCTGGGCACCACAGTGACGCTATGGAACCTGGTGGAACCAAGGGGCCACAGTGACACTGTGGGGCCTTTTGGAAGCAACAGGACCCTGGTGGGAAGCCACGGGATGATTAATCCTGCACGAACCTGCTCCAGGTGGGCTCCTCTCTCCCGGCTTCCACAGGTGCTGCTAGGATCCCACTCCGGCACTGGCTTGGCACGGGCTCACGGCTTCCTTTGGCAATGGCTCTGCTCCAGGATGGCATGCTGCAGAGAATGCAGGTAGATTTTGTGCTCACTCCTGGCATGCAGCTGGACAATAAAGCCTGATCCAGCCCCCCCTCAGCATATGTCCGGCTCTGGCATTGGGGCGGGGCAACTTTGGGAGCAGCCCCAGCCCTGCTCCTGCTCCCGGCTGGGCACCCAGCTGCTGGGACACAGGTGTGTCCTGATGCCACCGTCTACTCCTTTGAGAAGGGGAGGACAGAGTGCATCAGGGAGTTTGGTGTGGCTTACATGCGGCAAGGAGAAGGTGCAGCCCCAAACTGGCTTTCACTTCTAGAACCTTTTGCTATTGCGGGAGCAGCTGCTGGAGCTTTTCAACCGAGCTGCAAGAGTGAAAAGTGTGATGGCATGTCTATCTGAGAAGGAAGGTTCGGTGCCGCAGCCTGTTGTGCACAATTTATATGCTGATAAGAGAAGGGGGTGCTTTTGGAACGTTTTCCTTCCTGACACTTCTGTCTCTGTGAGCTTTAGCTGCTTGGACTCAGGGATACCGAAGGTGTGTGAAAGTGACTGGGATGCGAGAATCATGTTGCACAGGGAACAGGGAAGGTCAGCAAATGTTTCCTGTCCTGGCACATCTCTCAGTCTGAACTGCAGCTGCAGATGCTTCACTTCCGCCAAGGACTCTGCCACCTTGAGAGAAGGATGCGCTCTATGGAGTTGAGAAAGAAAGTGCGTCTCACTAGCTTCTTTCCTCTACTTCATAGACAGCAAAGGGGCTATGAAAGGCAGCACTGGCTTTTTGTTCTAGGACTTCTTCTTTACAAGCAGCTGCTGGATGTTTGGAAGGGGGTTTGGGATATGCAAAAATGAGAGGCTAAGATGGTAAGAGGGTAAGATGGAAGTCATCTGGCAAAAGCAGAGCTCACAAAAGGGCCAGCTGAGAAAGCTCTTGCTGCCTACAACTTCAACTGCACCCCTCAAAGCAGCAGCACACACGCTGCTCTCGGCACTTTCCTTCTCAGCTCTACGCACCATCCTAAGCCTTGCCTCTCCCACACTCAGGATCCAAAGACAACGGCACCAGGGACTGCTCACACACTAAAGGCATCAGGACAAAAGGCTCACCAGCTTGGCCTTTGCATTCCCGCTGACAGCTCCACAGCTTGAACCCAGAGAACTGCCTGCTGCCAACAGCCTTTCCAATCACTCTGAGCACCTCATGACAAGGAGTGTGGGGAATGAATCTCCAGCAGCCTCCTGCCCCAGGCTGTCCCCCGGGAGCAGCCCTGCTCCAGGCCGTGACTGCCACCTGCACAGCCAAAGGACCCAGAGCCGGTGTTACACACCACGGCTGTGCCTGGCACAGAGACACCAGTGGCCACACAAGTGGCCATGGCACTGTCCACACACAGTCCCTGCTGCTGCTCCCCCAGCCGCTGGCACCAACTCCCAGCCACCCACTCCTAAAGCCACGGGGCCCACTGGGACACTGCGGGGGCTCGTGGAAGCCAGCGGCCATTGTGACACAGCGGGGCTGCACAGAGCCCACGGTGCTTTGTGACCCGTGGCTCCCAGGAGAGCCTTTGTTGTTGGGGAAGATGAAACACGAAAGCCTTATAAATATGATTGCCTAACAAAAGATTCTGGGAATATGAAAACTGTGAGCGACATCGAAATGAAGGCCATCTTTGAGATATAGAGTCTTAGTTACTGAACAACTGGAAAACAATGGTATAGCCGGCTGAAGGTAATCTCCTCTTGATTGAACAATACCCTCTGCTTGCAGACAGGTCCAAGGGTCAGAGCAGACCCTACTAGCTCAGCAGAAGGGGTCCAAAGAGTAGTTTTTAGAAGTTAAAATGTAACACTCTATGGTAATGTAAGAACTCTTATAGGCTGTATGTAAATGCTATAGGATTTGTACCTTGTATTAGATTGGCTACTGAGAATTAGAATATTCACTACAGAAGATGATTTATTGTATTGTAACAAGCTCCTCGCTCTCTTAACTCCTCTCCTCTTAGTAATGCTCTTCTCCTCTTAGTAACGCTCTTAGTAACTCTCTTAGTAGCTCTCTTAGTAATGCTCTTCTCCTCTTAGTAGCTCTCTTAGTAACTCTCTTGCTCTTCTTCTTCCTCTTAATTCAGCTCTCCTCTTAGTTTGTCTCTCTTGCTCTTTACACTCTTAGCTCTCAGCCTCTTGCTCTAGCTCTCTCGCTCACTCTCTCTCCCTCTCTTACACCTTGGGCCTGCTTGGAGCTGCAGCTGGCAGCTCTAAGCAGTGCCCCTGTACCCACGCCCTCTGCAATAAACTGCATGCTCCAAAGACCTGCTTATAGAGATCTCTCGTCGCCGTCCATCTCCAGCCGGGCCCGACCGAACCCACACCCTCATCACCATCATCGCCATCAATTTCGACAAACTGGCGCCCAAACGTGAGTGAAGGCCTGATTCAGCTTCTTCCACCTGTGAGAGACTTCGCCATGGACGGTAACTAAAAGACCAGTTATAGCCACCTGGAACGTGTCGTGAGCACGGCATACCGTTGCTGCGCAGCGTAAAAGCCGGAGCTCTATAACTCTGCCGAGGCAGCCCTCGAGCACGGGGAGCCGTTACTTCGTAGCAATTACCTGGAGCTCTCGGAGGGAGGAAATTGCCTGGCAGTCCTCGAGCACAGACGGCCACTGCTGCGCAGCGGTTACCTGGAGCTCTTTGAGGAAGTTTGCCGTGGTACCCCTCGAGCACGGACACGCTGCTAAGCAGTGCAGACCGGAGCTCTTAGGAGGGATCCAGCCGCGCGCCCGAGCACAGGCGGGTATTGCTCAGCACCACCCGCGCTGGAGCTCTGAGTGGAGACACCTGCGAGGTCCCGAGCACGGAAAGCCGTTGCCAAGCGACGCCTGAAACCGGAGCTCTGAGGAGGGACCCGACAGCAGCGTCCTGAGCGCCGTGTGGAGAGCCTGGCCAGCCCCCCACGACGGACTTCTGATTAAGGACCCTGCCCCCTGCGACATCTAGGTGAGTATCATACTGGTCAATAATGGGACAAACTCACTCTGCCCATGACAGACATCTCTATAAACAACTTAAGTACTTACTAAGCTCCGGTCCAAGTCAATTACCTAAACAGGAGCTAAAAAACCTCTTAGAATGGACTCTGATTAATTTCCCAAATGCTGACCGTTCAGCCGTCTTTACAAGAGACTTCTGGGACACAGTTCGGGTTAAACTCTTTAATAATATCTCCCGCCGGGATTGGGCTGCCGCGGAGCTGGTCCCGGCTTGCAGAGCGCTCGTGGAGCTGTTTGCTGCGAAGGCGCCGCCCGCAGCAGCCACCTCGCCGGGTCCCGCTCCTGCTGCGAGCCCGCCCCTTGCCGCCGCGAGCCTGCAACCGGGCACGGCCCCCGCCCCGCCGCCGGACCTCACGGCTCCGGTACCCGCGGTCCAGCTGTCTCGTGCCGCCCCGCCCCACCCCCCCGCGGTCCCTGCACCGGTCACCCCTGCCCCACCGGACTCCACCGCCCCCCCCACCGCCCCCGTCATCTCCACCCCCACGGTCCCGTTAGTCCCTGCTGTCCCGCCTCTCGCGGCTCCGGTAGCCGCGGTCCGACTGACTCGTGCCGCCCCGCCCCCCGCCCCCGCTGTCCTGGCAGCCGTCACCCCTGTCCCACCGGACCCTACGACCCCCTCCACCGCTCCCCCCATCCCCGCCCCCCCCATCCCGTTCCTCCCTGCTGCCCCGGCTCCCGCGGTCCCCGCCCTCGGCTCCAGCGTCTTCGCGGCCCCGTCCCTCGCTCCTCCCACCCCGTCCGCCAGCGCCTTCGCGGCCCCGCCCCCCGCCGATAGCCCCGCGGGGCCAGCGGCTGCTCCCCAGCCACCTACGGGTCCTACCGCTCCCCTAGCCGCGCCTGTTATGGCTGTAGCCACCATCATAGCCGGCCCCCCGCAAAGCCAGGCGGCGACCCTTCTTCCAGCCCCCCAGGTCCCCCTCGCCGCCACCGACACGGCGCCGGTGGTGGTCAACGTCCCGTCCGCGTCCGTGGGACACGGAGCGCCCCAGCCCCGCCAGCCACCTGGTGCCGGCGCTGCAGCGCCTACACAGATGGCTGCTGCCTCTCCCGTGCCTGCCGCTGCTCCAGCCCCGTCTCCTGGCACCGCCGCGCCGGCAGCCACACCAGCCCAGCCTGCAAACTCCCAGCGGCAGCACGCCGCGGTCCAGCCGCCGACTGGCCCACCGTTCGCCATGGCCCCACCGCAACATACTCCCGCCGCCTCCACGCCGGCCCTCCCGCCTCCCGCAGCCCCGGGATCGTCTCCTGCCGACGGGACAGCCCTGCCACCTCCCGCTCTCCCCGACACACAGACAGCGGCCATCACAGTCCGCCACGTTGACCTGATGGCGTAACCCACGCACGCTCACACTTCTCCAACCACAGCACTGCTCACGGAACTAGCTCCGCCACCGCCCCCCACGGCTTTCACCTCGCCTTCAATAGAGCCACCCGCACCCCCTCGCCCGCTGCCGCGGAGCCGGTTGCTCGCGGCCCCCCCGCCTCCTCGCCCGCCACCGCGGAGATCGGCAGTGCCATCGCCGCCCCCGCCGGGGCCCTCCGGCACCGCACAGCTGTATCCCTCGGCTACCGCCGCCCAGCAACATCCCTCCGCGCAGCTCAGCCTCGCCTCACAAGCCGCAAACAGGGGGGGAACGGAGGGCAGTGGTGCAGCTCCAGTGGCAGGGAAGACGGAGAGCCGCTCTGCCCGAGCTGATGCTTTAAATCTAACACCAGGAAACCCTGAAAAGCAGCCAGATTTGTTTGCAATGAGCCCCAGAGTCCCGCCAGCGAGCGGCTGGGATCTTGCAACCCATAAGGAGAAAACGAGTTCTGAGAGTTTGTTAGCGCTACTTTCTGAATCAAAAAATCCTCCAAAGTGCTCAGATTATTCTCAATTAACAGATTGGCATGAAATAAGACTCCAAAGCTGTAAAGATGAAAGTCTATTAGCTAAGCCTGTGATAGCTAGCCAACAGCCTGACAGTCCCAAAACGTGGGTTCCCATCCCCACTCACGAAATTAAAGAACTAAGAAGGGCTGTAAGAGATAGTGGTATTTGCTCACCGTATCTTAAACAACTGCTAAAAAGTACCCTAAAAAGAACACATCAAACCCTAAAACGCATTTTAGATCAACAGAGAGGGGGAGAAGTCCAGGATACACCTCAAAGGAGGTTGAACAAGGCTTTGTATGTTTACAATTTTTTGAATAGCTCTGCAGAAGAGCCTGATCCCCCCATTTATAGACATTTTTTGAACAACAAAAAAGCAAAACTGAAAGAGCGCCCCCCAGTTTTGATTAAAAATCTAGACTCAGGAAAAATAGAAGGACCATACAATCTTATAATGTGGGGGAAGGGGTTTGCATGTGTTTCCACAGGTGAAGGAATCAAGTGGGTTCCAGCAAAAAACGTGAAGCCATACCTCGCATCAAAGCCTGCTGATGCCACCACACCAGCCAGTGACTCTGCAAGTGGAAGCCAGGAAGCAAGCACCCAGACCTGAACTGCGCAGAATCACCAGAAGAAAGTGATCTGCCAAAAACAGCTCAAGAAAAGAATGGAGTTTTCTCATTTGCGCGCGTGCATGTTGCTTTTATTCTTTTGTTTTAGTTTTTGTAGTGAAGCTTTACCTGTGAATCAACCAAAGACAAATGTCTGGGTTGCTTTAGCCAAATCCGCAGGCTCCGATACCATCTGTCTATCTGACACAAGCCCTGACAAACCTTTTTCAACCTGTTTAGTTGGAGTACCTCTTCCAGAAGGTTTTGATAATATTACTCTTGATAAGTATTGGCCATATGACGATCATCATGTATCTCCAACTCCCAGCCATAGACACCAAACTTATATTGATAATTCTAAAATTGATAAATCTGACCTTCAAGAGCTAGAAATCCTAGGTTCGTTAACTATGGATACCTGCTATTTCTTTCACTTTCAAGGAGAAAACGGTCCCCATTTAAATGTTACCCCATATCACCCAGCTTATAGCAATGTAACTTCTTGGTGTAGTCAAGTTAAGCTTCTTATATATGACGAACCTCATGCAGATCGTTTTAGCAAACTTCCTATTCGATTCCCCAGAGGAATTTGGCTCATCTGTGGAGACAGGGCCTGGCAAGGTATACCTTCAAAAATAGATGGTGGCCCTTGTGCTCTGGGACAACTTACAATTATTGCTCCCAGTGTCAAAGAGGTAATCAAAAAGAAAAGCAGAAAGATCAGATCTTCCTGGGGACATCAGTACGATAGTGACTGTGATAGTGACTTCCACCCTTGGAACTCTGGAAAATCAATTGTTGCAAGCATTTTTCTACCTCAGTTAAGCTCCTCAATTGCTTTAAAACAGTTAAACAAGTTGGGATGTTGGCTCAGCAAGGAGGTAAATGCCACCTCTACTATGATCAGTGATCTGTTAACCGATGAAGAGGCAGTCAGACATGCCACTTTACAAAATAGAGCTGCCGTTGATTATCTTTTATTAGCACATGGGCACGGCTGTGAAGATTTTGAAGGATTATGCTGTATGAACTTATCCGATCATTCTGTTTCCATTCACAAACAGCTACAAAACCTAAAGGATCTAGCTAACCAAATTAGAACAGATGACCCGTCTTGGCTGGACAGTTTGTTTGATGATTGGAGCTTTGCACCTTGGCTAAGGGAACTCTGTAAAATAGGCTTGATTATTCTAGTAGTAATAATTATAGTTTTAGTAGCAGTACCTTGTATGCTTCAGTGTGTGCAAAAAATAACGAGTAGGACTGTATCTAATATCTTAGTTGTTCATCAGAACGGGGGAGATGTTGGGGAAGATGAAACAGGAAAGCCTTATAAATATGATTGCCTAACAAAAGATTCTGGGAATATGAAAACTGTGAGCGACATCGAAATGAAGGCCATCTTTGAGATATAGAGTCTTAGTTACTGAACAACTGGAAAACAATGGTATAGCCGGCTGAAGGTAATCCCCTCTTGATTGAACAATACCCTCTGCTTGCAGACAGGTCCAAGGGTCAGAGCAGACCCTACTAGCTCAGCAGAAGGGGTCCAAAGAGTAGTTTTTAGAAGTTAAAATGTAACACTCTATGGTAATGTAAGAACTCTTATAGGCTGTATGTAAATGCTATAGGATTTGTACCTTGTATTAGATTGGCTACTGAGAATTAGAATATTCACTACAGAAGATGATTTATTGTATTGTAACAAGCTCCTCGCTCTCTTAACTCCTCTCCTCTTAGTAATGCTCTTCTCCTCTTAGTAACGCTCTTAGTAACTCTCTTAGTAGCTCTCTTAGTAATGCTCTTCTCCTCTTAGTAGCTCTCTTAGTAACTCTCTTGCTCTTCTTCTTCCTCTTAATTCAGCTCTCCTCTTAGTTTGTCTCTCTTGCTCTTTACACTCTTAGCTCTCAGCCTCTTGCTCTAGCTCTCTCGCTCACTCTCTCTCCCTCTCTTACACCTTGGGCCTGCTTGGAGCTGCAGCTGGCAGCTCTAAGCAGTGCCCCTGTACCCACGCCCTCTGCAATAAACTGCATGCTCCAAAGACCTGCTTATAGAGATCTCTCGTCGCCGTCCATCTCCAGCCGGGCCCGACCGAACCCACACCCTCATCACCATCATCGCCATCAATTTCGACATTTGTGATGCTGGGGAACTACAAGGAAGCCTGGCTCCTCTGTGACACCACCACAGAAGCTCAGGGGAGCCCTGGAGACCGTGCTGATGCTATTGAACCTGATGCAACCCTGCCTCCTCTGTGACACCACAGAAGCTCTTGGAGCCCTGGAGACCGTGGTGATGCTATGGAACCTGATGCAACCCTGCCTCCTCTGTGACACCACAGAACCTCTGGGAGCCCTGGAGACCGTGCTGATGCTATGGAACCTGATGCAACCCTGCCTCCACTGTGACACCACAGAAGCTCAGGGAGCCCTGGAGACTGTGGTGATGCTATGGAACCTGATGCAACCCTGCCTCCACTGTGACACCACAGAACCTCTGGGAGCCCTGGAGACCGTGCTGATGCTATGGAACCTGATGCAACCCTGCCTCCACTGTGACACCACAGAAGCTCGGGGAGCTCTGCAGACCGTGGGGATGCTGGCGAAGCTGACGGAACCCTGGGCACCACAGTGACGCTATGGAACCTGGTGGAACCGAGGGGCCACAGTGACGCTGTGGGGCCTTTTGGAAGCAACAGGACCCTGGTGGGAAGCCACGGGATGATTAATCCTGCACGAACCTGCTCCAGGTGGGCTCCTCTCTCCCGGCTTCCACAGGTGCTGCTAGGATCCCACTCCGGCACTGGCTTGGCACGGGCTCACGGCTTCCTTTGGCAATGGCTCTGCTCCAGGATGGCATGCTGCAGAGAATGCAGGTAGATTTTGTGCTCACTCCTGGCATGCAGCTGGACAATAAAGCCTGATCCAGCCCCCCCTCAGCATATGTCCGGCTCTGGCATTGGGGCGGGGCAACTTTGGGAGCAGCCCCAGCCCTGCTCCTGCTCCCGGCTGGGCACCCAGCTGCTGGGACACAGGTGTGTCCTGATGCCACCGTCTACTCCTTTGAGAAGGGGAGGACAGAGTGCATCAGGGAGTTTGGTGTGGCTTACATGCGGCAAGGAGAAGGTGCAGCCCCAAACTGGCTTTCACTTCTAGAACCTTTTGCTATTGCGGGAGCAGCTGCTGGAGCTTTTCAACCGAGCTGCAAGAGTGAAAAGTGTGATGGCATGTCTATCTGAGAAGGAAGGTTCGGTGCCGCAGCCTGTTGTGCACAATTTATATGCTGATAAGAGAAGGGGGTGCTTTTGCAACGTTTTCCTTCCTGACACTTCTGTCTCTGTGAGCTTTAGCTGCTTGGACTCAGGGATACCGAAGGTATGTGAAAGTGACTGGGATGCGAGAATCATGTTGCACAGGGAACAGGGAAGGTCAGCAAATGTTTCCTGTCCTGGCACATCTCTCAGTCTGAACTGCAGCTGCAGATGCTTCACTTCCGCCAAGGACTCTGCCACCTTGAGAGAAGGATGCGCTCTATGGAGTTGAGAAAGAAAGTGCGTCTCACTAGCTTCTTTCCTCTACTTCATAGACAGCAAAGGGGCTATGAAAGGCAGCACTGGCTTTTTGTTCTAGGACTTCTTCTTTACAAGCAGCTGCTGGATGTTTGGAAGGGGGTTTGGGATATGCAAAAATGAGAGGCTAAGATGGTAAGAGGGTAAGATGGAAGTCATCTGGCAAAAGCAGAGCTCACAAAAGGGCCAGCTGAGAAAGCTCTTGCTGCCTACAACTTCAACTGCACCCCTCAAAGCAGCAGCACACACGCTGCTCTCGGCACTTTCCTTCTCAGCTCTACGCACCATCCTAAGCCTTGCCTCTCCCACACTCAGGATCCAAAGACAACGGCACCAGGGACTGCTCACACACTAAAGGCACCAGGACAAAAGGCTCACCAGCTTGGCCTTTGCATTCCCGCTGACAGCTCCACAGCTTGAACCCAGAGAACTGCCTGCTGCCAACAGCCTTTCCAATCACTCTGAGCACCTCATGACAAGGAGTGTGGGGAATGAATCTCCAGCAGCCTCCTGCCCCAGGCTGTCCCCCGGGAGCAGCCCTGCTCCAGGCCGTGACTGCCACCTGCACAGCCAAAGGACCCAGAGCCGGTGTTACACACCACGGCTGTGCCTGGCACAGAGACACCAGTGGCCACACAAGTGGCCATGGCACTGTCCACACACAGTCCCTGCTGCTGCTCCCCCAGCCGCTGGCACCAACTCCCAGCCACCCACTCCTAAAGCCACGGGGCCCACTGGGACACTGCGGGGGCTCGTGGAAGCCAGCGGCCATTGTGACACAGCGGGGCTGCACAGAGCCCACGGTGCTTTGTGACCCGTGGCTCCCAGGAGAGCCTTTGTGATGCTGGGGAACTACAAGGAAGCCTGGCTCCTCTGTGACACCACCACAGAAGCTCAGGGGAGCCCTGGAGACCGTGCTGATGCTATTGAACCTGATGCAACCCTGCCTCCTCTGTGACACCACAGAAGCTCTTGGAGCCCTGGAGACCGTGGTGATGCTATGGAACCTGATGCAACCCTGCCTCCTCTGTGACACCACAGAACCTCTGGGAGCCCTGGAGACCGTGCTGATGCTATGGAACCTGATGCAACCCTGCCTCCACTGTGACACCACAGAAGCTCAGGGAGCCCTGGAGACTGTGGTGATGCTATGGAACCTGATGCAACCCTGCCTCCACTGTGACACCACAGAACCTCTGGGAGCCCTGGAGACCGTGCTGATGCTATGGAACCTGATGCAACCCTGCCTCCACTGTGACACCACAGAAGCTCGGGGAGCTCTGCAGACCGTGGGGATGCTGGCGAAGCTGACGGAACCCTGGGCACCACAGTGACGCTATGGAACCTGGTGGAACCGAGGGGCCACAGTGACACTGTGGGGCCTTTTGGAAGCAACAGGACCCTGGTGGGAAGCCACGGGATGATTAATCCTGCACGAACCTGCTCCAGGTGGGCTCCTCTCTCCCGGCTTCCACAGGTGCTGCTAGGATCCCACTCCGGCACTGGCTTGGCACGGGCTCACGGCTTCCTTTGGCAATGGCTCTGCTCCAGGATGGCATGCTGCAGAGAATGCAGGTAGATTTTGTGCTCACTCCTGGCATGCAGCTGGACAATAAAGCCTGATCCAGCCCCCCCTCAGCATATGTCTGGCTCTGGCATTGGGGCGGGGCAACTTTGGGAGCAGCCCCAGCCCTGCTCCTGCTCCCGGCTGGGCACCCAGCTGCTGGGACACAGGTGTGTCCTGATGCCACCGTCTACTCCTTTGAGAAGGGGAGGACAGAGTGCATCAGGGAGTTTGGTGTGGCTTACATGCGGCAAGGAGAAGGTGCAGCCCCAAACTGGCTTTCACTTCTAGAACCTTTTGCTGTTGCGGGAGCAGCTGCTGGAGCTTTTCAACCGAGCTGCAAGAGTGAAAAGTGTGATGGCATGTCTATCTGAGAAGGAAGGTTCGGTGCCGCAGCCTGTTGTGCACAATTTATATGCTGATAAGAGAAGGGGGTGCTTTTGCAACGTTTTCCTTCCTGACACTTCTGTCTCTGTGAGCTTTAGCTGCTTGGACTCAGGGATACCGAAGGTATGTGAAAGTGACTGGGATGCGAGAATCATGTTGCACAGGGAACAGGGAAGGTCAGCAAATGTTTCCTGTCCTGGCACATCTCTCAGTCTGAACTGCAGCTGCAGATGCTTCACTTCCGCCAAGGACTCTGCCACCTTGAGAGAAGGATGCGCTCTATGGAGTTGAGAAAGAAAGTGCGTCTCACTAGCTTCTTTCCTCTACTTCATAGACAGCAAAGGGGCTATGAAAGGCAGCACTGGCTTTTTGTTCTAGGACTTCTTCTTTACAAGCAGCTGCTGGATGTTTGGAAGGGGGTTTGGGATATGCAAAAATGAGAGGCTAAGATGGTAAGAGGGTAAGATGGAAGTCATCTGGCAAAAGCAGAGCTCACAAAAGGGCCAGCTGAGAAAGCTCTTGCTGCCTACAACTTCAACTGCACCCCTCAAAGCAGCAGCACACACGCTGCTCTCGGCACTTTCCTTCTCAGCTCTACGCACCATCCTAAGCCTTGCCTCTCCCACACTCAGGATCCAAAGACAACGGCACCAGGGACTGCTCACACACTAAAGGCACCAGGACAAAAGGCTCACCAGCTTGGCCTTTGCATTCCCGCTGACAGCTCCACAGCTTGAACCCAGAGAACTGCCTGCTGCCAACAGCCTTTCCAATCACTCTGAGCACCTCATGACAAGGAGTGTGGGGAATGAATCTCCAGCAGCCTCCTGCCCCAGGCTGTCCCCCGGGAGCAGCCCTGCTCCAGGCCGTGACTGCCACCTGCACAGCCAAAGGACCCAGAGCCGGTGTTACACACCACGGCTGTGCCTGGCACAGAGACACCAGTGGCCACACAAGTGGCCATGGCACTGTCCACACACAGTCCCTGCTGCTGCTCCCCCAGCCGCTGGCACCAACTCCCAGCCACCCACTCCTAAAGCCACGGGGCCCACTGGGACACTGCGGGGGCTCGTGGAAGCCAGCGGCCATTGTGACACAGCGGGGCTGCACAGAGCCCACGGTGCTTTGTGACCCGTGGCTCCCAGGAGAGCCTTTGTGATGCTGGGGAACTACAAGGAAGCCTGGCTCCTCTGTGACACCACCACAGAAGCTCAGGGGAGCCCTGGAGACCGTGCTGATGCTATTGAACCTGATGCAACCCTGCCTCCTCTGTGACACCACAGAAGCTCTTGGAGCCCTGGAGACCGTGGTGATGCTATGGAACCTGATGCAACCCTGCCTCCTCTGTGACACCACAGAACCTCTGGGAGCCCTGGAGACCGTGCTGATGCTATGGAACCTGATGCAACCCTGCCTCCACTGTGACACCACAGAAGCTCAGGGAGCCCTGGAGACTGTGGTGATGCTATGGAACCTGATGCAACCCTGCCTCCACTGTGACACCACAGAACCTCTGGGAGCCCTGGAGACCGTGCTGATGCTATGGAACCTGATGCAACCCTGCCTCCACTGTGACACCACAGAAGCTCGGGGAGCTCTGCAGACCGTGGGGATGCTGGCGAAGCTGACGGAACCCTGGGCACCACAGTGACGCTATGGAACCTGGTGGAACCGAGGGGCCACAGTGACACTGTGGGGCCTTTTGGAAGCAACAGGACCCTGGTGGGAAGCCACGGGATGATTAATCCTGCACGAACCTGCTCCAGGTGGGCTCCTCTCTCCCGGCTTCCACAGGTGCTGCTAGGATCCCACTCCGGCACTGGCTTGGCACGGGCTCACGGCTTCCTTTGGCAATGGCTCTGCTCCAGGATGGCATGCTGCAGAGAATGCAGGTAGATTTTGTGCTCACTCCTGGCATGCAGCTGGACAATAAAGCCTGATCCAGCCCCCCCTCAGCATATGTCCGGCTCTGGCATTGGGGCGGGGCAACTTTGGGAGCAGCCCCAGCCCTGCTCCTGCTCCCGGCTGGGCACCCAGCTGCTGGGACACAGGTGTGTCCTGATGCCACCGTCTACTCCTTTGAGAAGGGGAGGACAGAGTGCATCAGGGAGTTTGGTGTGGCTTACATGCGGCAAGGAGAAGGTGCAGCCCCAAACTGGCTTTCACTTCTAGAACCTTTTGCTATTGCGGGAGCAGCTGCTGGAGCTTTTCAACCGAGCTGCAAGAGTGAAAAGTGTGATGGCATGTCTATCTGAGAAGGAAGGTTCGGTGCCGCAGCCTGTTGTGCACAATTTATATGCTGATAAGAGAAGGGGGTGCTTTTGCAACGTTTTCCTTCCTGACACTTCTGTCTCTGTGAGCTTTAGCTGCTTGGACTCAGGGATACCGAAGGTATGTGAAAGTGACTGGGATGCGAGAATCATGTTGCACAGGGAACAGGGAAGGTCAGCAAATGTTTCCTGTCCTGGCACATCTCTCAGTCTGAACTGCAGCTGCAGATGCTTCACTTCCGCCAAGGACTCTGCCACCTTGAGAGAAGGATGCGCTCTATGGAGTTGAGAAAGAAAGTGCGTCTCACTAGCTTCTTTCCTCTACTTCATAGACAGCAAAGGGGCTATGAAAGGCAGCACTGGCTTTTTGTTCTAGGACTTCTTCTTTACAAGCAGCTGCTGGATGTTTGGAAGGGGGTTTGGGATATGCAAAAATGAGAGGCTAAGATGGTAAGAGGGTAAGATGGAAGTCATCTGGCAAAAGCAGAGCTCACAAAAGGGCCAGCTGAGAAAGCTCTTGCTGCCTACAACTTCAACTGCACCCCTCAAAGCAGCAGCACACACGCTGCTCTCGGCACTTTCCTTCTCAGCTCTACGCACCATCCTAAGCCTTGCCTCTCCCACACTCAGGATCCAAAGACAACGGCACCAGGGACTGCTCACACACTAAAGGCACCAGGACAAAAGGCTCACCAGCTTGGCCTTTGCATTCCCGCTGACAGCTCCACAGCTTGAACCCAGAGAACTGCCTGCTGCCAACAGCCTTTCCAATCACTCTGAGCACCTCATGACAAGGAGTGTGGGGAATGAATCTCCAGCAGCCTCCTGCCCCAGGCTGTCCCCCGGGAGCAGCCCTGCTCCAGGCCGTGACTGCCACCTGCACAGCCAAAGGACCCAGAGCCGGTGTTACACAACCACGGCTGTGCCTGGCACAGAGACACCAGTGGCCACACAAGTGGCCATGGCACTGTCCACACACAGTCCCTGCTGCTGCTCCCCCAGCCGCTGGCACCAACTCCCAGCCACCCACTCCTAAAGCCACGGGGCCCACTGGGACACTGCGGGGGCTCGTGGAAGCCAGCGGCCATTGTGACACAGCGGGGCTGCACAGAGCCCACGGTGCTTTGTGACCCGTGGCTCCCAGGAGAGCCTTTGTGATGCTGGGGAACTACAAGGAAGCCTGGCTCCTCTGTGACACCACCACAGAAGCTCAGGGGAGCCCTGGAGACCGTGCTGATGCTATTGAACCTGATGCAACCCTGCCTCCTCTGTGACAACACAGAAGCTCTTGGAGCCCTGGAGACCGTGCTGATGCTATGGAACCTGATGCAACCCTGCCTCCTCTGTGACACCACAGAACCTCTGGGAGCCCTGGAGACCGTGCTGATGCTATGGAACCTGATGCAACCCTGCCTCCACTGTGACACCACAGAAGCTCAGGGAGCCCTGGAGACTGTGGTGATGCTATGGAACCTGATGCAACCCTGCCTCCACTGTGACACCACAGAACCTCTGGGAGCCCTGGAGACCGTGCTGATGCTATGGAACCTGATGCAACCCTGCCTCCACTGTGACACCACAGAAGCTCGGGGAGCTCTGCAGACCGTGGGGATGCTGGCGAAGCTGACGGAACCCTGGGCACCACAGTGACGCTATGGAACCTGGTGGAACCGAGGGGCCACAGTGACACTGTGGGGCCTTTTGGAAGCAACAGGACCCTGGTGGGAAGCCACGGGATGATTAATCCTGCACGAACCTGCTCCAGGTGGGCTCCTCTCTCCCGGCTTCCACAGGTGCTGCTAGGATCCCACTCCGGCACTGGCTTGGCACGGGCTGACGGCTTCCTTTGGCAATGGCTCTGCTCCAGGATGGCATGCTGCAGAGAATGCAGGTAGATTTTGTGCTCACTCCTGGCATGCAGCTGGACAATAAAGCCTGATCCAGCCCCCCCTCAGCATATGTCCGGCTCTGGCATTGGGGCGGGGCAACTTTGGGAGCAGCCCCAGCCCTGCTCCTGCTCCCGGCTGGGCACCCAGCTGCTGGGACACAGGTGTGTCCTGATGCCACCGTCTACTCCTTTGAGAAGGGGAGGACAGAGTGCATCAGGGAGTTTGGTGTGGCTTACATGCGGCAAGGAGAAGGTGCAGCCCCAAACTGGCTTTCACTTCTAGAACCTTTTGCTATTGCGGGAGCAGCTGCTGGAGCTTTTCAACCGAGCTGCAAGAGTGAAAAGTGTGATGGCATGTCTATCTGAGAAGGAAGGTTCGGTGCCGCAGCCTGTTGTGCACAATTTATATGCTGATAAGAGAAGGGGGTGCTTTTGCAACGTTTTCCTTCCTGACACTTCTGTCTCTGTGAGCTTTAGCTGCTTGGACTCAGGGATACCGAAGGTATGTGAAAGTGACTGGGATGCGAGAATCATGTTGCACAGGGAACAGGGAAGGTCAGCAAATGTTTCCTGTCCTGGCACATCTCTCAGTCTGAACTGCAGCTGCAGATGCTTCACTTCCGCCAAGGACTCTGCCACCTTGAGAGAAGGATGCGCTCTATGGAGTTGAGAAAGAAAGTGCGTCTCACTAGCTTCTTTCCTCTACTTCATAGACAGCAAAGGGGCTATGAAAGGCAGCACTGGCTTTTTGTTCTAGGACTTCTTCTTTACAAGCAGCTGCTGGATGTTTGGAAGGGGGTTTGGGATATGCAAAAATGAGAGGCTAAGATGGTAAGAGGGTAAGATGGAAGTCATCTGGCAAAAGCAGAGCTCACAAAAGGGCCAGCTGAGAAAGCTCTTGCTGCCTACAACTTCAACTGCACCCCTCAAAGCAGCAGCACACACGCTGCTCTCGGCACTTTCCTTCTCAGCTCTACGCACCATCCTAAGCCTTGCCTCTCCCACACTCAGGATCCAAAGACAACGGCACCAGGGACTGCTCACACACTAAAGGCACCAGGACAAAAGGCTCACCAGCTTGGCCTTTGCATTCCCGCTGACAGCTCCACAGCTTGAACCCAGAGAACTGCCTGCTGCCAACAGCCTTTCCAATCACTCTGAGCACCTCATGACAAGGAGTGTGGGGAATGAATCTCCAGCAGCCTCCTGCCCCAGGCTGTCCCCCGGGAGCAGCCCTGCTCCAGGCCGTGACTGCCACCTGCACAGCCAAAGGACCCAGAGCCGGTGTTACACACCACGGCTGGGCCTGGCACAGAGACACCAGTGGCCACACAAGTGGCCATGGCACTGTCCACACACAGTCCCTGCTGCTGCTCCCCCAGCCGCTGGCACCAACTCCCAGCCACCCACTCCTAAAGCCACGGGGCCCACTGGGACACTGCGGGGGCTCGTGGAAGCCAGCGGCCATTGTGACACAGCGGGGCTGCACAGAGCCCACGGTGCTTTGTGACCCGTGGCTCCCAGGAGAGCCTTTGTGATGCTGGGGAACTACAAGGAAGCCTGGCTCCTCTGTGACACCACCACAGAAGCTCAGGGGAGCCCTGGAGACCGTGCTGATGCTATTGAACCTGATGCAACCCTGCCTCCTCTGTGACACCACAGAAGCTCTTGGAGCCCTGGAGACCGTGGTGATGCTATGGAACCTGATGCAACCCTGCCTCCTCTGTGACACCACAGAACCTCTGGGAGCCCTTGAGACCGTGCTGATGCTATGGAACCTGATGCAACCCTGCCTCCACTGTGACACCACAGAAGCTCAGGGAGCCCTGGAGACTGTGGTGATGCTATGGAACCTGATGCAACCCTGCCTCCACTGTGACACCACAGAACCTCTGGGAGCCCTGGAGACCGTGCTGATGCTATGGAACCTGATGCAACCCTGCCTCCACTGTGACACCACAGAAGCTCGGGGAGCTCTGCAGACCGTGGGGATGCTGGCGAAGCTGACGGAACCCTGGGCACCACAGTGACGCTATGGAACCTGGTGGAACCGAGGGGCCACAGTGACGCTGTGGGGCCTTTTGGAAGCAACAGGACCCTGGTGGGAAGCCACGGGATGATTAATCCTGCACGAACCTGCTCCAGGTGGGCTCCTCTCTCCCGGCTTCCACAGGTGCTGCTAGGATCCCACTCCGGCACTGGCTTGGCACGGGCTCACGGCTTCCTTTGGCAATGGCTCTGCTCCAGGATGGCATGCTGCAGAGAATGCAGGTAGATTTTGTGCTCACTCCTGGCATGCAGCTGGACAATAAAGCCTGATCCAGCCCCCCCTCAGCATATGTCCGGCTCTGGCATTGGGGCGGGGCAACTTTGGGAGCAGCCCCAGCCCTGCTCCTGCTCCCGGCTGGGCACCCAGCTGCTGGGACACAGGTGTGTCCTGATGCCACCGTCTACTCCTTTGAGAAGGGGAGGACAGAGTGCATCAGGGAGTTTGGTGTGGCTTACATGCGGCAAGGAGAAGGTGCAGCCCCAAACTGGCTTTCACTTCTAGAACCTTTTGCTATTGCGGGAGCAGCTGCTGGAGCTTTTCAACCGAGCTGCAAGAGTGAAAAGTGTGATGGCATGTCTATCTGAGAAGGAAGGTTCGGTGCCGCAGCCTGTTGTGCACAATTTATATGCTGATAAGAGAAGGGGGTGCTTTTGGAACGTTTCCCTTCCTGACACTTCTGTCTCTGTGAGCTTTAGCTGCTTGGACTCAGGGATACCGAAGGTATGTGAAAGTGACTGGGATGCGAGAATCATGTTGCACAGGGAACAGGGAAGGTCAGCAAATGTTTCCTGTCCTGGCACATCTCTCAGTCTGAACTGCAGCTGCAGATGCTTCACTTCCGCCAAGGACTCTGCCACCTTGAGAGAAGGATGCGCTCTATGGAGTTGAGAAAGAAAGTGCGTCTCACTAGCTTCTTTCCTCTACTTCATAGACAGCAAAGGGGCTATGAAAGGCAGCACTGGCTTTTTGTTCTAGGACTTCTTCTTTACAAGCAGCTGCTGGATGTTTGGAAGGGGGTTTGGGATATGCAAAAATGAGAGGCTAAGATGGTAAGAGGGTAAGATGGAAGTCATCTGGCAAAAGCAGAGCTCACAAAAGGGCCAGCTGAGAAAGCTCTTGCTGCCTACAACTTCAACTGCACCCCTCAAAGCAGCAGCACACACGCTGCTCTCGGCACTTTCCTTCTCAGCTCTACGCACCATCCTAAGCCTTGCCTCTCCCACACTCAGGATCCAAAGACAACGGCACCAGGGACTGCTCACACACTAAAGGCACCAGGACAAAAGGCTCACCAGCTTGGCCTTTGCATTCCCGCTGACAGCTCCACAGCTTGAACCCAGAGAACTGCCTGCTGCCAACAGCCTTTCCAATCACTCTGAGCACCTCATGACAAGGAGTGTGGGGAATGAATCTCCAGCAGCCTCCTGCCCCAGGCTGTCCCCCGGGAGCAGCCCTGCTCCAGGCCGTGACTGCCACCTGCACAGCCAAAGGACCCAGAGCCGGTGTTACACACCACGGCTGTGCCTGGCACAGAGACACCAGTGGCCACACAAGTGGCCATGGCACTGTCCACACACAGTCCCTGCTGCTGCTCCCCCAGCCGCTGGCACCAACTCCCAGCCACCCACTCCTAAAGCCACGGGGCCCACTGGGACACTGCGGGGGCTCGTGGAAGCCAGCGGCCATTGTGACACAGCGGGGCTGCACAGAGCCCACGGTGCTTTGTGACCCGTGGCTCCCAGGAGAGCCTTTGTGATGCTGGGGAACTACAAGGAAGCCTGGCTCCTCTGTGACACCACCACAGAAGCTCAGGGGAGCCCTGGAGACCGTGCTGATGCTATTGAACCTGATGCAACCCTGCCTCCTCTGTGACACCACAGAAGCTCTTGGAGCCCTGGAGACCGTGGTGATGCTATGGAACCTGATGCAACCCTGCCTCCTCTGTGACACCACAGAACCTCTGGGAGCCCTGGAGACCGTGCTGATGCTATGGAACCTGATGCAACCCTGCCTCCACTGTGACACCACAGAAGCTCAGGGAGCCCTGGAGACTGTGGTGATGCTATGGAACCTGATGCAACCCTGCCTCCACTGTGACACCACAGAACCTCTGGGAGCCCTGGAGACCGTGCTGATGCTATGGAACCTGATGCAACCCTGCCTCCACTGTGACACCACAGAAGCTCGGGGAGCTCTGCAGACCGTGGGGATGCTGGCGAAGCTGACGGAACCCTGGGCACCACAGTGACGCTATGGAACCTGGTGGAACCGAGGGGCCACAGTGACACTGTGGGGCCTTTTGGAAGCAACAGGACCCTGGTGGGAAGCCACGGGATGATTAATCCTGCACGAACCTGCTCCAGGTGGGCTCCTCTCTCCCGGCTTCCACAGGTGCTGCTAGGATCCCACTCCGGCACTGGCTTGGCACGGGCTCACGGCTTCCTTTGGCAATGGCTCTGCTCCAGGATGGCATGCTGCAGAGAATGCAGGTAGATTTTGTGCTCACTCCTGGCATGCAGCTGGACAATAAAGCCTGATCCAGCCCCCCCTCAGCATATGTCCGGCTCTGGCATTGGGGCGGGGCAACTTTGGGAGCAGCCCCAGCCCTACTCCTGCTCCCGGCTGGGCACCCAGCTGCTGGGACACAGGTGTGTCCTGATGCCACCGTCTACTCCTTTGAGAAGGGGAGGACAGAGTGCATCAGGGAGTTTGGTGTGGCTTACATGCGGCAAGGAGAAGGTGCAGCCCCAAACTGGCTTTCACTTCTAGAACCTTTTGCTATTGCGGGAGCAGCTGCTGGAGCTTTTCAACCGAGCTGCAAGAGTGAAAAGTGTGATGGCATGTCTATCTGAGAAGGAAGGTTCGGTGCCGCAGCCTGTTGTGCACAATTTATATGCTGATAAGAGAAGGGGGTGCTTTTGGAACGTTTCCCTTCCTGACACTTCTGTCTCTGTGAGCTTTAGCTGCTTGGACTCAGGGATACCGAAGGTATGTGAAAGTGACTGGGATGCGAGAATCATGTTGCACAGGGAACAGGGAAGGTCAGCAAATGTTTCCTGTCCTGGCACATCTCTCAGTCTGAACTGCAGCTGCAGATGCTTCACTTCCGCCAAGGACTCTGCCACCTTGAGAGAAGGATGCGCTCTATGGAGTTGAGAAAGAAAGTGCGTCTCACTAGCTTCTTTCCTCTACTTCATAGACAGCAAAGGGGCTATGAAAGGCAGCACTGGCTTTTTGTTCTAGGACTTCTTCTTTACAAGCAGCTGCTGGATGTTTGGAAGGGGGTTTGGGATATGCAAAAATGAGAGGCTAAGATGGTAAGAGGGTAAGATGGAAGTCATCTGGCAAAAGCAGAGCTCACAAAAGGGCCAGCTGAGAAAGCTCTTGCTGCCTACAACTTCAACTGCACCCCTCAAAGCAGCAGCACACACGCTGCTCTCGGCACTTTCCTTCTCAGCTCTACGCACCATCCTAAGCCTTGCCTCTCCCACACTCAGGATCCAAAGACAACGGCACCAGGGACTGCTCACACACTAAAGGCACCAGGACAAAAGGCTCACCAGCTTGGCCTTTGCATTCCCGCTGACAGCTCCACAGCTTGAACCCAGAGAACTGCCTGCTGCCAACAGCCTTTCCAATCACTCTGAGCACCTCATGACAAGGAGTGTGGGGAATGAATCTCCAGCAGCCTCCTGCCCCAGGCTGTCCCCCGGGAGCAGCCCTGCTCCAGGCCGTGACTGCCACCTGCACAGCCAAAGGACCCAGAGCCGGTGTTACACACCACGGCTGTGCCTGACACAGAGACACCAGTGGCCACACAAGTGGCCATGGCACTGTCCACACACAGTCCCTGCTGCTGCTCCCCCAGCCGCTGGCACCAACTCCCAGCCACCCACTCCTAAAGCCACGGGGCCCACTGGGACACTGCGGGGGCTCGTGGAAGCCAGCGGCCATTGTGACACAGCGGGGCTGCACAGAGCCCACGGTGCTTTGTGACCCGTGGCTCCCAGGAGAGCCTTTGTGATGCTGGGGAACTACAAGGAAGCCTGGCTCCTCTGTGACACCACCACAGAAGCTCAGGGGAGCCCTGGAGACCGTGCTGATGTTTTTGAACCTGATGCAACCCTGCCTCCTCTGTGACACCACAGAAGCTCTTGGAGCCCTGGAGACCGTGCTGATGCTATGGAACCTGATGCAACCCTGCCTCCTCTGTGACACCACAGAACCTCTGGGAGCCCTGGAGACCGTGCTGATGCTATGGAACCTGATGCAACCCTGCCTCCACTGTGACACCACAGAAGCTCAGGGAGCCCTGGAGACTGTGGTGATGCTATGGAACCTGATGCAACCCTGCCTCCACTGTGACACCACAGAACCTCTGGGAGCCCTGGAGACCGTGCTGATGCTATGGAACCTGATGCAACCCTGCCTCCACTGTGACACCACAGAAGCTCGGGGAGCTCTGCAGACCGTGGGGATGCTGGCGAAGCTGACGGAACCCTGGGCACCACAGTGACGCTATGGAACCTGGTGGAACCGAGGGGCCACAGTGACACTGTGGGGCCTTTTGGAAGCAACAGGACCCTGGTGGGAAGCCACGGGATGATTAATCCTGCACGAACCTGCTCCAGGTGGGCTCCTCTCTCCCGGCTTCCACAGGTGCTGCTAGGATCCCACTCCGGCACTGGCTTGGCACGGGCTCACGGCTTCCTTTGGCAATGGCTCTGCTCCAGGATGGCATGCTGCAGAGAATGCAGGTAGATTTTGTGCTCACTCCTGGCATGCAGCTGGACAATAAAGCCTGATCCAGCCCCCCCTCAGCATATGTCCGGCTCTGGCATTGGGGCGGGGCAACTTTGGGAGCAGCCCCAGCCCTGCTCCTGCTCCCGGCTGGGCACCCAGCTGCTGGGACACAGGTGTGTCCTGATGCCACCGTCTACTCCTTTGAGAAGGGGAGGACAGAGTGCATCAGGGAGTTTGGTGTGGCTTACATGCGGCAAGGAGAAGGTGCAGCCCCAAACTGGCTTTCACTTCTAGAACCTTTTGCTATTGCGGGAGCAGCTGCTGGAGCTTTTCAACCGAGCTGCAAGAGTGAAAAGTGTGATGGCATGTCTATCTGAGAAGGAAGGTTCGGTGCCGCAGCCTGTTGTGCACAATTTATATGCTGATAAGAGAAGGGGGTGCTTTTGGAACGTTTCCCTTCCTGACACTTCTGTCTCTGTGAGCTTTAGCTGCTTGGACTCAGGGATACCGAAGGTATGTGAAAGTGACTGGGATGCGAGAATCATGTTGCACAGGGAACAGGGAAGGTCAGCAAATGTTTCCTGTCCTGGCACATCTCTCAGTCTGAACTGCAGCTGCAGATGCTTCACTTCCGCCAAGGACTCTGCCACCTTGAGAGAAGGATGCGCTCTATGGAGTTGAGAAAGAAAGTGCGTCTCACTAGCTTCTTTCCTCTACTTCATAGACAGCAAAGGGGCTATGAAAGGCAGCACTGGCTTTTTGTTCTAGGACTTCTTCTTTACAAGCAGCTGCTGGATGTTTGGAAGGGGGTTTGGGATATGCAAAAATGAGAGGCTAAGATGGTAAGAGGGTAAGATGGAAGTCATCTGGCAAAAGCAGAGCTCACAAAAGGGCCAGCTGAGAAAGCTCTTGCTGCCTACAACTTCAACTGCACCCCTCAAAGCAGCAGCACACACGCTGCTCTCGGCACTTTCCTTCTCAGCTCTACGCACCATCCTAAGCCTTGCCTCTCCCACACTCAGGATCCAAAGACAACGGCACCAGGGACTGCTCACACACTAAAGGCACCAGGACAAAAGGCTCACCAGCTTGGCCTTTGCATTCCCGCTGACAGCTCCACAGCTTGAACCCAGAGAACTGCCTGCTGCCAACAGCCTTTCCAATCACTCTGAGCACCTCATGACAAGGAGTGTGGGGAATGAATCTCCAGCAGCCTCCTGCCCCAGGCTGTCCCCCGGGAGCAGCCCTGCTCCAGGCCGTGACTGCCACCTGCACAGCCAAAGGACCCAGAGCCGGTGTTACACACCACGGCTGTGCCTGGCACAGAGACACCAGTGGCCACACAAGTGGCCATGGCACTGTCCACACACAGTCCCTGCTGCTGCTCCCCCAGCCGCTGGCACCAACTCCCAGCCACCCACTCCTAAAGCCACGGGGCCCACTGGGACACTGCGGGGGCTCGTGGAAGCCAGCGGCCATTGTGACACAGCGGGGCTGCACAGAGCCCACGGTGCTTTGTGACCCGTGGCTCCCAGGAGAGCCTTTGTGATGCTGGGGAACTACAAGGAAGCCTGGCTCCTCTGTGACACCACCACAGAAGCTCAGGGGAGCCCTGGAGACCGTGCTGATGCTATGGAACCTGATGCAACCCTGCCTCCTCTGTGACACCACAGAAGCTCTTGGAGCCCTGGAGACCGTGGTGATGCTATGGAACCTGATGCAACCCTGCCTCCTCTGTGACACCACAGAACCTCTGGGAGCCCTGGAGACCGTGCTGATGCTATGGAACCTGATGCAACCCTGCCTCCACTGTGACACCACAGAAGCTCAGGGAGCCCTGGAGACTGTGGTGATGCTATGGAACCTGATGCAACCCTGCCTCCACTGTGACACCACAGAACCTCTGGGAGCCCTGGAGACCGTGCTGATGCTATGGAACCTGATGCAACCCTGCCTCCACTGTGACACCACAGAAGCTCGGGGAGCTCTGCAGACCGTGGGGATGCTGGCGAAGCTGACGGAACCCTGGGCACCACAGTGACGCTATGGAACCTGGTGGAACCGAGGGGCCACAGTGACACTGTGGGGCCTTTTGGAAGCAACAGGACCCTGGTGGGAAGCCACGGGATGATTAATCCTGCACGAACCTGCTCCAGGTGGGCTCCTCTCTCCCGGCTTCCACAGGTGCTGCTAGGATCCCACTCCGGCACTGGCTTGGCACGGGCTCACGGCTTCCTTTGGCAATGGCTCTGCTCCAGGATGGCATGCTGCAGAGAATGCAGGTAGATTTTGTGCTCACTCCTGGCATGCAGCTGGACAATAAAGCCTGATCCAGCCCCCCCTCAGCATATGTCCGGCTCTGGCATTGGGGCGGGGCAACTTTGGGAGCAGCCCCAGCCCTGCTCCTGCTCCCGGCTGGGCACCCAGCTGCTGGGACACAGGTGTGTCCTGATGCCACCGTCTACTCCTTTGAGAAGGGGAGGACAGAGTGCATCAGGGAGTTTGGTGTGGCTTACATGCGGCAAGGAGAAGGTGCAGCCCCAAACTGGCTTTCACTTCTAGAACCTTTTGCTATTGCGGGAGCAGCTGCTGGAGCTTTTCAACCGAGCTGCAAGAGTGAAAAGTGTGATGGCATGTCTATCTGAGAAGGAAGGTTCGGTGCCGCAGCCTGTTGTGCACAATTTATATGCTGATAAGAGAAGGGGGTGCTTTTGGAACGTTTTCCTTCCTGACACTTCTGTCTCTGTGAGCTTTAGCTGCTTGGACTCAGGGGTACCGAAGGTATGTGAAAGTGACTGGGATGCGAGAATCATGTTGCACAGGGAACAGGGAAGGTCAGCAAATGTTTCCTGTCCTGGCACATCTCTCAGTCTGAACTGCAGCTGCAGATGCTTCACTTCCGCCAAGGACTCTGCCACCTTGAGAGAAGGATGCGCTCTATGGAGTTGAGAAAGAAAGTGCGTCTCACTAGCTTCTTTCCTCTACTTCATAGACAGCAAAGGGGCTATGAAAGGCAGCACTGGCTTTTTGTTCTAGGACTTCTTCTTTACAAGCAGCTGCTGGATGTTTGGAAGGGGGTTTGGGATATGCAAAAATGAGAGGCTAAGATGGTAAGAGGGTAAGATGGAAGTCATCTGGCAAAAGCAGAGCTCACAAAAGGGCCAGCTGAGAAAGCTCTTGCTGCCTACAACTTCAACTGCACCCCTCAAAGCAGCAGCACACACGCTGCTCTCGGCACTTTCCTTCTCAGCTCTACGCACCATCCTAAGCCTTGCCTCTCCCACACTCAGGATCCAAAGACAACGGCACCAGGGACTGCTCACACACTAAAGGCACCAGGACAAAAGGCTCACCAGCTTGGCCTTTGCATTCCCGCTGACAGCTCCACAGCTTGAACCCAGAGAACTGCCTGCTGCCAACAGCCTTTCCAATCACTCTGAGCACCTCATGACAAGGAGTGTGGGGAATGAATCTCCAGCAGCCTCCTGCCCCAGGCTGTCCCCCGGGAGCAGCCCTGCTCCAGGCCGTGACTGCCACCTGCACAGCCAAAGGACCCAGAGCCGGTGTTACACACCACGGCTGTGCCTGACACAGAGACACCAGTGGCCACACAAGTGGCCATGGCACTGTCCACACACAGTCCCTGCTGCTGCTCCCCCAGCCGCTGGCACCAACTCCCAGCCACCCACTCCTAAAGCCACGGGGCCCACTGGGACACTGCGGGGGCTCGTGGAAGCCAGCGGCCATTGTGACACAGCGGGGCTGCACAGAGCCCACGGTGCTTTGTGACCCGTGGCTCCCAGGAGAGCCTTTGTGATGCTGGGGAACTACAAGGAAGCCTGGCTCCTCTGTGACACCACCACAGAAGCTCAGGGGAGCCCTGGAGACCGTGCTGATGTTTTTGAACCTGATGCAACCCTGCCTCCTCTGTGACACCACAGAAGCTCTTGGAGCCCTGGAGACCGTGCTGATGCTATGGAACCTGATGCAACCCTGCCTCCTCTGTGACACCACAGAACCTCTGGGAGCCCTGGAGACCGTGCTGATGCTATGGAACCTGATGCAACCCTGCCTCCACTGTGACACCACAGAAGCTCAGGGAGCCCTGGAGACTGTGGTGATGCTATGGAACCTGATGCAACCCTGCCTCCACTGTGACACCACAGAACCTCTGGGAGCCCTGGAGACCGTGCTGATGCTATGGAACCTGATGCAACCCTGCCTCCACTGTGACACCACAGAAGCTCGGGGAGCTCTGCAGACCGTGGGGATGCTGGCGAAGCTGACGGAACCCTGGGCACCACAGTGACGCTATGGAACCTGGTGGAACCGAGGGGCCACAGTGACGCTGTGGGGCCTTTTGGAAGCAACAGGACCCTGGTGGGAAGCCACGGGATGATTAATCCTGCACGAACCTGCTCCAGGTGGGCTCCTCTCTCCCGGCTTCCACAGGTGCTGCTAGGATCCCACTCCGGCACTGGCTTGGCACGGGCTCACGGCTTCCTTTGGCAATGGCTCTGCTCCAGGATGGCATGCTGCAGAGAATGCAGGTAGATTTTGTGCTCACTCCTGGCATGCAGCTGGACAATAAAGCCTGATCCAGCCCCCCCTCAGCATATGTCCGGCTCTGGCATTGGGGCGGGGCAACTTTGGGAGCAGCCCCAGCCCTGCTCCTGCTCCCGGCTGGGCACCCAGCTGCTGGGACACAGGTGTGTCCTGATGCCACCGTCTACTCCTTTGAGAAGGGGAGGACAGAGTGCATCAGGGAGTTTGGTGTGGCTTACATGCGGCAAGGAGAAGGTGCAGCCCCAAACTGGCTTTCACTTCTAGAACCTTTTGCTATTGCGGGAGCAGCTGCTGGAGCTTTTCAACCGAGCTGCAAGAGTGAAAAGTGTGATGGCATGTCTATCTGAGAAGGAAGGTTCGGTGCCGCAGCCTGTTGTGCACAATTTATATGCTGATAAGAGAAGGGGGTGCTTTTGGAACGTTTCCCTTCCTGACACTTCTGTCTCTGTGAGCTTTAGCTGCTTGGACTCAGGGATACCGAAGGTATGTGAAAGTGACTGGGATGCGAGAATCATGTTGCACAGGGAACAGGGAAGGTCAGCAAATGTTTCCTGTCCTGGCACATCTCTCAGTCTGAACTGCAGCTGCAGATGCTTCACTTCCGCCAAGGACTCTGCCACCTTGAGAGAAGGATGCGCTCTATGGAGTTGAGAAAGAAAGTGCGTCTCACTAGCTTCTTTCCTCTACTTCATAGACAGCAAAGGGGCTATGAAAGGCAGCACTGGCTTTTTGTTCTAGGACTTCTTCTTTACAAGCAGCTGCTGGATGTTTGGAAGGGGGTTTGGGATATGCAAAAATGAGAGGCTAAGATGGTAAGAGGGTAAGATGGAAGTCATCTGGCAAAAGCAGAGCTCACAAAAGGGCCAGCTGAGAAAGCTCTTGCTGCCTACAACTTCAACTGCACCCCTCAAAGCAGCAGCACACACGCTGCTCTCGGCACTTTCCTTCTCAGCTCTACGCACCATCCTAAGCCTTGCCTCTCCCACACTCAGGATCCAAAGACAACGGCACCAGGGACTGCTCACACACTAAAGGCACCAGGACAAAAGGCTCACCAGCTTGGCCTTTGCATTCCCGCTGACAGCTCCACAGCTTGAACCCAGAGAACTGCCTGCTGCCAACAGCCTTTCCAATCACTCTGAGCACCTCATGACAAGGAGTGTGGGGAATGAATCTCCAGCAGCCTCCTGCCCCAGGCTGTCCCCCGGGAGCAGCCCTGCTCCAGGCCGTGACTGCCACCTGCACAGCCAAAGGACCCAGAGCCGGTGTTACACACCACGGCTGTGCCTGGCACAGAGACACCAGTGGCCACACAAGTGGCCATGGCACTGTCCACACACAGTCCCTGCTGCTGCTCCCCCAGCCGCTGGCACCAACTCCCAGCCACCCACTCCTAAAGCCACGGGGCCCACTGGGACACTGCGGGGGCTCGTGGAAGCCAGCGGCCATTGTGACACAGCGGGGCTGCACAGAGCCCACGGTGCTTTGTGACCCGTGGCTCCCAGGAGAGCCTTTGTGATGCTGGGGAACTACAAGGAAGCCTGGCTCCTCTGTGACACCACCACAGAAGCTCAGGGGAGCCCTGGAGACCGTGCTGATGCTATGGAACCTGATGCAACCCTGCCTCCTCTGTGACACCACAGAAGCTCTTGGAGCCCTGGAGACCGTGGTGATGCTATGGAACCTGATGCAACCCTGCCTCCTCTGTGACACCACAGAACCTCTGGGAGCCCTGGAGACCGTGCTGATGCTATGGAACCTGATGCAACCCTGCCTCCACTGTGACACCACAGAAGCTCAGGGAGCCCTGGAGACTGTGGTGATGCTATGGAACCTGATGCAACCCTGCCTCCACTGTGACACCACAGAACCTCTGGGAGCCCTGGAGACCGTGCTGATGCTATGGAACCTGATGCAACCCTGCCTCCACTGTGACACCACAGAAGCTCGGGGAGCTCTGCAGACCGTGGGGATGCTGGCGAAGCTGACGGAACCCTGGGCACCACAGTGACGCTATGGAACCTGGTGGAACCGAGGGGCCACAGTGACACTGTGGGGCCTTTTGGAAGCAACAGGACCCTGGTGGGAAGCCACGGGATGATTAATCCTGCACGAACCTGCTCCAGGTGGGCTCCTCTCTCCCGGCTTCCACAGGTGCTGCTAGGATCCCACTCCGGCACTGGCTTGGCACGGGCTCACGGCTTCCTTTGGCAATGGCTCTGCTCCAGGATGGCATGCTGCAGAGAATGCAGGTAGATTTTGTGCTCACTCCTGGCATGCAGCTGGACAATAAAGCCTGATCCAGCCCCCCCTCAGCATATGTCCGGCTCTGGCATTGGGGCGGGGCAACTTTGGGAGCAGCCCCAGCCCTGCTCCTGCTCCCGGCTGGGCACCCAGCTGCTGGGACACAGGTGTGTCCTGATGCCACCGTCTACTCCTTTGAGAAGGGGAGGACAGAGTGCATCAGGGAGTTTGGTGTGGCTTACATGCGGCAAGGAGAAGGTGCAGCCCCAAACTGGCTTTCACTTCTAGAACCTTTTGCTATTGCGGGAGCAGCTGCTGGAGCTTTTCAACCGAGCTGCAAGAGTGAAAAGTGTGATGGCATGTCTATCTGAGAAGGAAGGTTCGGTGCCGCAGCCTGTTGTGCACAATTTATATGCTGATAAGAGAAGGGGGTGCTTTTGGAACGTTTTCCTTCCTGACACTTCTGTCTCTGTGAGCTTTAGCTGCTTGGACTCAGGGGTACCGAAGGTATGTGAAAGTGACTGGGATGCGAGAATCATGTTGCACAGGGAACAGGGAAGGTCAGCAAATGTTTCCTGTCCTGGCACATCTCTCAGTCTGAACTGCAGCTGCAGATGCTTCACTTCCGCCAAGGACTCTGCCACCTTGAGAGAAGGATGCGCTCTATGGAGTTGAGAAAGAAAGTGCGTCTCACTAGCTTCTTTCCTCTACTTCATAGACAGCAAAGGGGCTATGAAAGGCAGCACTGGCTTTTTGTTCTAGGACTTCTTCTTTACAAGCAGCTGCTGGATGTTTGGAAGGGGGTTTGGGATATGCAAAAATGAGAGGCTAAGATGGTAAGAGGGTAAGATGGAAGTCATCTGGCAAAAGCAGAGCTCACAAAAGGGCCAGCTGAGAAAGCTCTTGCTGCCTACAACTTCAACTGCACCCCTCAAAGCAGCAGCACACACGCTGCTCTCGGCACTTTCCTTCTCAGCTCTACGCACCATCCTAAGCCTTGCCTCTCCCACACTCAGGATCCAAAGACAACGGCACCAGGGACTGCTCACACACTAAAGGCACCAGGACAAAAGGCTCACCAGCTTGGCCTTTGCATTCCCGCTGACAGCTCCACAGCTTGAACCCAGAGAACTGCCTGCTGCCAACAGCCTTTCCAATCACTCTGAGCACCTCATGACAAGGAGTGTGGGGAATGAATCTCCAGCAGCCTCCTGCCCCAGGCTGTCCCCCGGGAGCAGCCCTGCTCCAGGCCGTGACTGCCACCTGCACAGCCAAAGGACCCAGAGCCGGTGTTACACACCACGGCTGTGCCTGACACAGAGACACCAGTGGCCACACAAGTGGCCATGGCACTGTCCACACACAGTCCCTGCTGCTGCTCCCCCAGCCGCTGGCACCAACTCCCAGCCACCCACTCCTAAAGCCACGGGGCCCACTGGGACACTGCGGGGGCTCGTGGAAGCCAGCGGCCATTGTGACACAGCGGGGCTGCACAGAGCCCACGGTGCTTTGTGACCCGTGGCTCCCAGGAGAGCCTTTGTGATGCTGGGGAACTACAAGGAAGCCTGGCTCCTCTGTGACACCACCACAGAAGCTCAGGGGAGCCCTGGAGACCGTGCTGATGTTTTTGAACCTGATGCAACCCTGCCTCCTCTGTGACACCACAGAAGCTCTTGGAGCCCTGGAGACCGTGCTGATGCTATGGAACCTGATGCAACCCTGCCTCCTCTGTGACACCACAGAACCTCTGGGAGCCCTGGAGACCGTGCTGATGCTATGGAACCTGATGCAACCCTGCCTCCACTGTGACACCACAGAAGCTCAGGGAGCCCTGGAGACTGTGGTGATGCTATGGAACCTGATGCAACCCTGCCTCCACTGTGACACCACAGAACCTCTGGGAGCCCTGGAGACCGTGCTGATGCTATGGAACCTGATGCAACCCTGCCTCCACTGTGACACCACAGAAGCTCGGGGAGCTCTGCAGACCGTGGGGATGCTGGCGAAGCTGACGGAACCCTGGGCACCACAGTGACGCTATGGAACCTGGTGGAACCGAGGGGCCACAGTGACGCTGTGGGGCCTTTTGGAAGCAACAGGACCCTGGTGGGAAGCCACGGGATGATTAATCCTGCACGAACCTGCTCCAGGTGGGCTCCTCTCTCCCGGCTTCCACAGGTGCTGCTAGGATCCCACTCCGGCACTGGCTTGGCACGGGCTCACGGCTTCCTTTGGCAATGGCTCTGCTCCAGGATGGCATGCTGCAGAGAATGCAGGTAGATTTTGTGCTCACTCCTGGCATGCAGCTGGACAATAAAGCCTGATCCAGCCCCCCCTCAGCATATGTCCGGCTCTGGCATTGGGGCGGGGCAACTTTGGGAGCAGCCCCAGCCCTGCTCCTGCTCCCGGCTGGGCACCCAGCTGCTGGGACACAGGTGTGTCCTGATGCCACCGTCTACTCCTTTGAGAAGGGGAGGACAGAGTGCATCAGGGAGTTTGGTGTGGCTTACATGCGGCAAGGAGAAGGTGCAGCCCCAAACTGGCTTTCACTTCTAGAACCTTTTGCTATTGCGGGAGCAGCTGCTGGAGCTTTTCAACCGAGCTGCAAGAGTGAAAAGTGTGATGGCATGTCTATCTGAGAAGGAAGGTTCGGTGCCGCAGCCTGTTGTGCACAATTTATATGCTGATAAGAGAAGGGGGTGCTTTTGGAACGTTTCCCTTCCTGACACTTCTGTCTCTGTGAGCTTTAGCTGCTTGGACTCAGGGATACCGAAGGTATGTGAAAGTGACTGGGATGCGAGAATCATGTTGCACAGGGAACAGGGAAGGTCAGCAAATGTTTCCTGTCCTGGCACATCTCTCAGTCTGAACTGCAGCTGCAGATGCTTCACTTCCGCCAAGGACTCTGCCACCTTGAGAGAAGGATGCGCTCTATGGAGTTGAGAAAGAAAGTGCGTCTCACTAGCTTCTTTCCTCTACTTCATAGACAGCAAAGGGGCTATGAAAGGCAGCACTGGCTTTTTGTTCTAGGACTTCTTCTTTACAAGCAGCTGCTGGATGTTTGGAAGGGGGTTTGGGATATGCAAAAATGAGAGGCTAAGATGGTAAGAGGGTAAGATGGAAGTCATCTGGCAAAAGCAGAGCTCACAAAAGGGCCAGCTGAGAAAGCTCTTGCTGCCTACAACTTCAACTGCACCCCTCAAAGCAGCAGCACACACGCTGCTCTCGGCACTTTCCTTCTCAGCTCTACGCACCATCCTAAGCCTTGCCTCTCCCACACTCAGGATCCAAAGACAACGGCACCAGGGACTGCTCACACACTAAAGGCACCAGGACAAAAGGCTCACCAGCTTGGCCTTTGCATTCCCGCTGACAGCTCCACAGCTTGAACCCAGAGAACTGCCTGCTGCCAACAGCCTTTCCAATCACTCTGAGCACCTCATGACAAGGAGTGTGGGGAATGAATCTCCAGCAGCCTCCTGCCCCAGGCTGTCCCCCGGGAGCAGCCCTGCTCCAGGCCGTGACTGCCACCTGCACAGCCAAAGGACCCAGAGCCGGTGTTACACACCACGGCTGTGCCTGGCACAGAGACACCAGTGGCCACACAAGTGGCCATGGCACTGTCCACACACAGTCCCTGCTGCTGCTCCCCCAGCCGCTGGCACCAACTCCCAGCCACCCACTCCTAAAGCCACGGGGCCCACTGGGACACTGCGGGGGCTCGTGGAAGCCAGCGGCCATTGTGACACAGCGGGGCTGCACAGAGCCCACGGTGCTTTGTGACCCGTGGCTCCCAGGAGAGCCTTTGTGATGCTGGGGAACTACAAGGAAGCCTGGCTCCTCTGTGACACCACCACAGAAGCTCAGGGGAGCCCTGGAGACCGTGCTGATGCTATGGAACCTGATGCAACCCTGCCTCCTCTGTGACACCACAGAAGCTCTTGGA
This sequence comes from Aphelocoma coerulescens, assembly GCF_041296385.1. Lineage (NCBI taxonomy): Eukaryota > Metazoa > Chordata > Aves > Passeriformes > Corvidae > Aphelocoma > Aphelocoma coerulescens. Next base: position 236,978 of record NW_027183549.1, read on the forward strand.
GCCCTGGAGACCGTGGTGATGCTATGGAACCTGATGCAACCCTGCCTCCTCTGTGACACCACAGAACCTCTGGGAGCCCTGGAGACCGTGCTGATGCTATGGAACCTGATGCAACCCTGCCTCCACTGTGACACCACAGAAGCTCAGGGAGCCCTGGAGACTGTGGTGATGCTATGGAACCTGATGCAACCCTGCCTCCACTGTGACACCACAGAACCTCTGGGAGCCCTGGAGACCGTGCTGATGCTATGGAACCTGATGCAACCCTGCCTCCACTGTGACACCACAGAAGCTCGGGGAGCTCTGCAGACCGTGGGGATGCTGGCGAAGCTGACGGAACCCTGGGCACCACAGTGACGCTATGGAACCTGGTGGAACCGAGGGGCCACAGTGACACTGTGGGGCCTTTTGGAAGCAACAGGACCCTGGTGGGAAGCCACGGGATGATTAATCCTGCACGAACCTGCTCCAGGTGGGCTCCTCTCTCCCGGCTTCCACAGGTGCTGCTAGGATCCCACTCCGGCACTGGCTTGGCACGGGCTCACGGCTTCCTTTGGCAATGGCTCTGCTCCAGGATGGCATGCTGCAGAGAATGCAGGTAGATTTTGTGCTCACTCCTGGCATGCAGCTGGACAATAAAGCCTGATCCAGCCCCCCCTCAGCATATGTCCGGCTCTGGCATTGGGGCGGGGCAACTTTGGGAGCAGCCCCAGCCCTGCTCCTGCTCCCGGCTGGGCACCCAGCTGCTGGGACACAGGTGTGTCCTGATGCCACCGTCTACTCCTTTGAGAAGGGGAGGACAGAGTGCATCAGGGAGTTTGGTGTGGCTTACATGCGGCAAGGAGAAGGTGCAGCCCCAAACTGGCTTTCACTTCTAGAACCTTTTGCTATTGCGGGAGCAGCTGCTGGAGCTTTTCAACCGAGCTGCAAGAGTGAAAAGTGTGATGGCATGTCTATCTGAGAAGGAAGGTTCGGTGCCGCAGCCTGTTGTGCACAATTTATATGCTGATAAGAGAAGGGGGTGCTTTTGGAACGTTTTCCTTCCTGACACTTCTGTCTCTGTGAGCTTTAGCTGCTTGGACTCAGGGGTACCGAAGGTATGTGAAAGTGACTGGGATGCGAGAATCATGTTGCACAGGGAACAGGGAAGGTCAGCAAATGTTTCCTGTCCTGGCACATCTCTCAGTCTGAACTGCAGCTGCAGATGCTTCACTTCCGCCAAGGACTCTGCCACCTTGAGAGAAGGATGCGCTCTATGGAGTTGAGAAAGAAAGTGCGTCTCACTAGCTTCTTTCCTCTACTTCATAGACAGCAAAGGGGCTATGAAAGGCAGCACTGGCTTTTTGTTCTAGGACTTCTTCTTTACAAGCAGCTGCTGGATGTTTGGAAGGGGGTTTGGGATATGCAAAAATGAGAGGCTAAGATGGTAAGAGGGTAAGATGGAAGTCATCTGGCAAAAGCAGAGCTCACAAAAGGGCCAGCTGAGAAAGCTCTTGCTGCCTACAACTTCAACTGCACCCCTCAAAGCAGCAGCACACACGCTGCTCTCGGCACTTTCCTTCTCAGCTCTACGCACCATCCTAAGCCTTGCCTCTCCCACACTCAGGATCCAAAGACAACGGCACCAGGGACTGCTCACACACTAAAGGCACCAGGACAAAAGGCTCACCAGCTTGGCCTTTGCATTCCCGCTGACAGCTCCACAGCTTGAACCCAGAGAACTGCCTGCTGCCAACAGCCTTTCCAATCACTCTGAGCACCTCATGACAAGGAGTGTGGGGAATGAATCTCCAGCAGCCTCCTGCCCCAGGCTGTCCCCCGGGAGCAGCCCTGCTCCAGGCCGTGACTGCCACCTGCACAGCCAAAGGACCCAGAGCCGGTGTTACACACCACGGCTGTGCCTGACACAGAGACACCAGTGGCCACACAAGTGGCCATGGCACTGTCCACACACAGTCCCTGCTGCTGCTCCCCCAGCCGCTGGCACCAACTCCCAGCCACCCACTCCTAAAGCCACGGGGCCCACTGGGACACTGCGGGGGCTCGTGGAAGCCAGCGGCCATTGTGACACAGCGGGGCTGCACAGAGCCCACGGTGCTTTGTGACCCGTGGCTCCCAGGAGAGCCTTTGTGATGCTGGGGAACTACAAGGAAGCCTGGCTCCTCTGTGACACCACCACAGAAGCTCAGGGGAGCCCTGGAGACCGTGCTGATGTTTTTGAACCTGATGCAACCCTGCCTCCTCTGTGACACCACAGAAGCTCTTGGAGCCCTGGAGACCGTGCTGATGCTATGGAACCTGATGCAACCCTGCCTCCTCTGTGACACCACAGAACCTCTGGGAGCCCTGGAGACCGTGCTGATGCTATGGAACCTGATGCAACCCTGCCTCCACTGTGACACCACAGAAGCTCAGGGAGCCCTGGAGACTGTGGTGATGCTATGGAACCTGATGCAACCCTGCCTCCACTGTGACACCACAGAACCTCTGGGAGCCCTGGAGACCGTGCTGATGCTATGGAACCTGATGCAACCCTGCCTCCACTGTGACACCACAGAAGCTCGGGGAGCTCTGCAGACCGTGGGGATGCTGGCGAAGCTGACGGAACCCTGGGCACCACAGTGACGCTATGGAACCTGGTGGAACCGAGGGGCCACAGTGACGCTGTGGGGCCTTTTGGAAGCAACAGGACCCTGGTGGGAAGCCACGGGATGATTAATCCTGCACGAACCTGCTCCAGGTGGGCTCCTCTCTCCCGGCTTCCACAGGTGCTGCTAGGATCCCACTCCGGCACTGGCTTGGCACGGGCTCACGGCTTCCTTTGGCAATGGCTCTGCTCCAGGATGGCATGCTGCAGAGAATGCAGGTAGATTTTGTGCTCACTCCTGGCATGCAGCTGGACAATAAAGCCTGATCCAGCCCCCCCTCAGCATATGTCCGGCTCTGGCATTGGGGCGGGGCAACTTTGGGAGCAGCCCCAGCCCTGCTCCTGCTCCCGGCTGGGCACCCAGCTGCTGGGACACAGGTGTGTCCTGATGCCACCGTCTACTCCTTTGAGAAGGGGAGGACAGAGTGCATCAGGGAGTTTGGTGTGGCTTACATGCGGCAAGGAGAAGGTGCAGCCCCAAACTGGCTTTCACTTCTAGAACCTTTTGCTATTGCGGGAGCAGCTGCTGGAGCTTTTCAACCGAGCTGCAAGAGTGAAAAGTGTGATGGCATGTCTATCTGAGAAGGAAGGTTCGGTGCCGCAGCCTGTTGTGCACAATTTATATGCTGATAAGAGAAGGGGGTGCTTTTGGAACGTTTTCCTTCCTGACACTTCTGTCTCTGTGAGCTTTAGCTGCTTGGACTCAGGGATACCGAAGGTATGTGAAAGTGACTGGGATGCGAGAATCATGTTGCACAGGGAACAGGGAAGGTCAGCAAATGTTTCCTGTCCTGGCACATCTCTCAGTCTGAACTGCAGCTGCAGATGCTTCACTTCCGCCAAGGACTCTGCCACCTTGAGAGAAGGATGCGCTCTATGGAGTTGAGAAAGAAAGTGCGTCTCACTAGCTTCTTTCCTCTACTTCATAGACAGCAAAGGGGCTATGAAAGGCAGCACTGGCTTTTTGTTCTAGGACTTCTTCTTTACAAGCAGCTGCTGGATGTTTGGAAGGGGGTTTGGGATATGCAAAAATGAGAGGCTAAGATGGTAAGAGGGTAAGATGGAAGTCATCTGGCAAAAGCAGAGCTCACAAAAGGGCCAGCTGTGAAAGCTCTTGCTGCCTACAACTTCAACTGCACCCCTCAAAGCAGCAGCACACACGCTGCTCTCGGCACTTTCCTTCTCAGCTCTACGCACCATCCTAAGCCTTGCCTCTCCCACACTCAGGATCCAAAGACAACGGCACCAGGGACTGCTCACACACTAAAGGCACCAGGACAAAAGGCTCACCAGCTTGGCCTTTGCATTCCCGCTGACAGCTCCACAGCTTGAACCCAGAGAACTGCCTGCTGCCAACAGCCTTTCCAATCACTCTGAGCACCTCATGACAAGGAGTGTGGGGAATGAATCTCCAGCAGCCTCCTGCCCCAGGCTGTCCCCCGGGAGCAGCCCTGCTCCAGGCCGTGACTGCCACCTGCACAGCCAAAGGACCCAGAGCCGGTGTTACACACCACGGCTGTGCCTGGCACAGAGACACCAGTGGCCACACAAGTGGCCATGGCACTGTCCACACACAGTCCCTGCTGCTGCTCCCCCAGCCGCTGGCACCAACTCCCAGCCACCCACTCCTAAAGCCACGGGGCCCACTGGGACACTGCGGGGGCTCGTGGAAGCCAGCGGCCATTGTGACACAGCGGGGCTGCACAGAGCCCACGGTGCTTTGTGACCCGTGGCTCCCAGGAGAGCCTTTGTTGTTGGGGAAGATGAAACAGGAAAGCCTTATAAATATGATTGCCTAACAAAAGATTCTGGGAATATGAAAACTGTGAGCGACATCGAAATGAAGGCCATCTTTGAGATATAGAGTCTTAGTTACTGAACAACTGGAAAACAATGGTATAGCCGGCTGAAGGTAATCCCCTCTTGATTGAACAATACCCTCTGCTTGCAGACAGGTCCAAGGGTCAGAGCAGACCCTACTAGCTCAGCAGAAGGGGTCCAAAGAGTAGTTTTTAGAAGTTAAAATGTAACACTCTATGGTAATGTAAGAACTCTTATAGGCTGTATGTAAATGCTATAGGATTTGTACCTTGTATTAGATTGGCTACTGAGAATTAGAATATTCACTACAGAAGATGATTTATTGTATTGTAACAAGCTCCTCGCTCTCTTAACTCCTCTCCTCTTAGTAATGCTCTTCTCCTCTTAGTAACGCTCTTAGTAACTCTCTTAGTAGCTCTCTTAGTAATGCTCTTCTCCTCTTAGTAGCTCTCTTAGTAACTCTCTTGCTCTTCTTCTTCCTCTTAATTCAGCTCTCCTCTTAGTTTGTCTCTCTTGCTCTTTACACTCTTAGCTCTCAGCCTCTTGCTCTAGCTCTCTCGCTCACTCTCTCTCCCTCTCTTACACCTTGGGCCTGCTTGGAGCTGCAGCTGGCAGCTCTAAGCAGTGCCCCTGTACCCACGCCCTCTGCAATAAACTGCATGCTCCAAAGACCTGCTTATAGAGATCTCTCGTCGCCGTCCATCTCCAGCCGGGCCCGACCGAACCCACACCCTCATCACCATCATCGCCATCAATTTCGACAAACTGGCGCCCAAACGTGAGTGAAGGCCTGATTCAGCTTCTTCCACCTGTGAGAGACTTCGCCATGGACGGTAACTAAAAGACCAGTTATAGCCACCTGGAACGTGTCGTGAGCACGGCATACCGTTGCTGCGCAGCGTAAAAGCCGGAGCTCTATAACTCTGCTGAGGCAGCCCTCGAGCACGGGGAGCCGTTACTTCGTAGCAATTACCTGGAGCTCTCGGAGGGAGGAAATTGCCTGGCAGTCCTCGAGCACAGACGGCCACTGCTGCGCAGCGGTTACCTGGAGCTCTTTGAGGAAGTTTGCCGTGGTACCCCTCGAGCACGGACACGCTGCTAAGCAGTGCAGACCGGAGCTCTTAGGAGGGATCCAGCCGCGCGCCCGAGCACAGGCGGGTATTGCTCAGCACCGCCCGCGCTGGAGCTCTGAGTGGAGACACCTGCGAGGTCCCGAGCACGGAAAGCCGTTGCCAAGCGACGCCTGAAACCGGAGCTCTGAGGAGGGACCCGACAGCAGCGTCCTGAGCGCCGTGTGGAGAGCCTGGCCAGCCCCCCACGACGGACTTCTGATTAAGGACCCTGCCCCCTGCGACATCTAGGTGAGTATCATACTGGTCAATAATGGGACAAACTCACTCTGCCCATGACAGACATCTCTATAAACAACTTAAGTACTTACTAAGCTCCGGTCCAAGTCAATTACCTAAACAGGAGCTAAAAAACCTCTTAGAATGGACTCTGATTAATTTCCCAAATGCTGACCGTTCAGCCGTCTTTACAAGAGACTTCTGGGACACAGTTCGGGTTAAACTCTTTAATAATATCTCCCGCCGGGATTGGGCTGCCGCGGAGCTGGTCCCGGCTTGCAGAGCGCTCGTGGAGCTGTTTGCTGTGAAGGCGCCGCCCGCAGCAGCCACCTCGCCGGGTCCCGCTCCTGCTGCGAGCCCGCCCCTTGCCGCCGCGAGCCTGCAACCGGGCACGGCCCCCGCCCCGCCGCCGGACCTCACGGCTCCGGTACCCGCGGTCCAGCTGTCTCGTGCCGCCCCGCCCCACCCCCCCGCGGTCCCTGCACCGGTCACCCCTGCCCCACCGGACTCCACCGCCCCCCCCACCGCCCCCGTCATCTCCACCCCCACGGTCCCGTTAGTCCCTGCTGTCCCGCCTCTCGCGGCTCCGGTAGCCGCGGTCCGACTGACTCGTGCCGCCCCGCCCCCCGCCCCCGCTGTCCTGGCAGCCGTCACCCCTGTCCCACCGGACCCTACGACCCCCTCCACCGCTCCCCCCATCCCCGCCCCCCCCATCCCGTTCCTCCCTGCTGCCCCGGCTCCCGCGGTCCCCGCCCTCGGCTCCAGCGTCTTCGCGGCCCCGTCCCTCGCTCCTCCCACCCCGTCCGCCAGCGCCTTCGCGGCCCCGCCCCCCGCCGATAGCCCCGCGGGGCCAGCGGCTGCTCCCCAGCCACCTACGGGTCCTACCGCTCCCCTAGCCGCGCCTGTTATGGCTGTAGCCACCATCATAGCCGGCCCCCCGCAAAGCCAGGCGGCGACCCTTCTTCCAGCCCCCCAGGTCCCCCTCGCCGCCACCGACACGGCGCCGGTGGTGGTCAACGTCCCGTCCGCGTCCGTGGGACACGGAGCGCCCCAGCCCCGCCAGCCACCTGGTGCCGGCGCTGCAGCGCCTACACAGATGGCTGCTGCCTCTCCCGTGCCTGCCGCTGCTCCAGCCCCGTCTCCTGGCACCGCCGCGCCGGCAGCCACACCAGCCCAGCCTGCAAACTCCCAGCGGCAGCACGCCGCGGTCCAGCCGCCGACTGGCCCACCGTTCGCCATGGCCCCACCGCAACATACTCCCGCCGCCTCCACGCCGGCCCTCCCGCCTCCCGCAGCCCCGGGATCGTCTCCTGCCGACGGGACAGCCCTGCCACCTCCCGCTCTCCCCGACACACAGACAGCGGCCATCACAGTCCGCCACGTTGACCTGATGGCGTAACCCACGCACGCTCACACTTCTCCAACCACAGCACTGCTCACGGAACTAGCTCCGCCACCGCCCCCCACGGCTTTCACCTCGCCTTCAATAGAGCCACCCGCACCCCCTCGCCCGCTGCCGCGGAGCCGGTTGCTCGCGGCCCCCCCGCCTCCTCGCCCGCCACCGCGGAGATCGGCAGTGCCATCGCCGCCCCCGCCGGGGCCCTCCGGCACCGCACAGCTGTATCCCTCGGCTACCGCCGCCCAGCAACATCCCTCCGCGCAGCTCAGCCTCGCCTCACAAGCCGCAAACAGGGGGGGAACGGAGGGCAGTGGTGCAGCTCCAGTGGCAGGGAAGACGGAGAGCCGCTCTGCCCGAGCTGATGCTTTAAATCTAACACCAGGAAACCCTGAAAAGCAGCCAGATTTGTTTGCAATGAGCCCCAGAGTCCCGCCAGCGAGCGGCTGGGATCTTGCAACCCATAAGGAGAAAACGAGTTCTGAGAGTTTGTTAGCGCTACTTTCTGAATCAAAAAATCCTCCAAAGTGCTCAGATTATTCTCAATTAACAGATTGGCATGAAATAAGACTCCAAAGCTGTAAAGATGAAAGTCTATTAGCTAAGCCTGTGATAGCTAGCCAACAGCCTGACAGTCCCAAAACGTGGGTTCCCATCCCCACTCACGAAATTAAAGAACTAAGAAGGGCTGTAAGAGATAGTGGTATTTGCTCACCGTATCTTAAACAACTGCTAAAAAGTACCCTAAAAAGAACACATCAAACCCTAAAACGCATTTTAGATCAACAGAGAGGGGGAGAAGTCCAGGATACACCTCAAAGGAGGTTGAACAAGGCTTTGTATGTTTACAATTTTTTGAATAGCTCTGCAGAAGAGCCTGATCCCCCCATTTATAGACATTTTTTGAACAACAAAAAAGCAAAACTGAAAGAGCGCCCCCCAGTTTTGATTAAAAATCTAGACTCAGGAAAAATAGAAGGACCATACAATCTTATAATGTGGGGGAAGGGGTTTGCATGTGTTTCCACAGGTGAAGGAATCAAGTGGGTTCCAGCAAAAAACGTGAAGCCATACCTCGCATCAAAGCCTGCTGATGCCACCACACCAGCCAGTGACTCTGCAAGTGGAAGCCAGGAAGCAAGCACCCAGACCTGAACTGCGCAGAATCACCAGAAGAAAGTGATCTGCCAAAAACAGCTCAAGAAAAGAATGGAGTTTTCTCATTTGCGCGCGTGCATGTTGCTTTTATTCTTTTGTTTTAGTTTTTGTAGTGAAGCTTTACCTGTGAATCAACCAAAGACAAATGTCTGGGTTGCTTTAGCCAAATCCGCAGGCTCCGATACCATCTGTCTATCTGACACAAGCCCTGACAAACCTTTTTCAACCTGTTTAGTTGGAGTACCTCTTCCAGAAGGTTTTGATAATATTACTCTTGATAAGTATTGGCCATATGACGATCATCATGTATCTCCAACTCCCAGCCATAGACACCAAACTTATATTGATAATTCTAAAATTGATAAATCTGACCTTCAAGAGCTAGAAATCCTAGGTTCGTTAACTATGGATACCTGCTATTTCTTTCACTTTCAAGGAGAAAACGGTCCCCATTTAAATGTTACCCCATATCACCCAGCTTATAGCAATGTAACTTCTTGGTGTAGTCAAGTTAAGCTTCTTATATATGACGAACCTCATGCAGATCGTTTTAGCAAACTTCCTATTCGATTCCCCAGAGGAATTTGGCTCATCTGTGGAGACAGGGCCTGGCAAGGTATACCTTCAAAAATAGATGGTGGCCCTTGTGCTCTGGGACAACTTACAATTATTGCTCCCAGTGTCAAAGAGGTAATCAAAAAGAAAAGCAGAAAGATCAGATCTTCCTGGGGACATCAGTACGATAGTGACTGTGATAGTGACTTCCACCCTTGGAACTCTGGAAAATCAATTGTTGCAAGCATTTTTCTACCTCAGTTAAGCTCCTCAATTGCTTTAAAACAGTTAAACAAGTTGGGATGTTGGCTCAGCAAGGAGGTAAATGCCACCTCTACTATGATCAGTGATCTGTTAACCGATGAAGAGGCAGTCAGACATGCCACTTTACAAAATAGAGCTGCCGTTGATTATCTTTTATTAGCACATGGGCACGGCTGTGAAGATTTTGAAGGATTATGCTGTATGAACTTATCCGATCATTCTGTTTCCATTCACAAACAGCTACAAAACCTAAAGGATCTAGCTAACCAAATTAGAACAGATGACCCGTCTTGGCTGGACAGTTTGTTTGATGATTGGAGCTTTGCACCTTGGCTAAGGGAACTCTGTAAAATAGGCTTGATTATTCTAGTAGTAATAATTATAGTTTTAGTAGCAGTACCTTGTATGCTTCAGTGTGTGCAAAAAATAACGAGTAGGACTGTATCTAATATCTTAGTTGTTCATCAGAACGGGGGAGATGTTGGGGAAGATGAAACAGGAAAGCCTTATAAATATGATTGCCTAACAAAAGATTCTGGGAATATGAAAACTGTGAGCGACATCGAAATGAAGGCCATCTTTGAGATATAGAGTCTTAGTTACTGAACAACTGGAAAACAATGGTATAGCCGGCTGAAGGTAATCCCCTCTTGATTGAACAATACCCTCTGCTTGCAGACAGGTCCAAGGGTCAGAGCAGACCCTACTAGCTCAGCAGAAGGGGTCCAAAGAGTAGTTTTTAGAAGTTAAAATGTAACACTCTATGGTAATGTAAGAACTCTTATAGGCTGTATGTAAATGCTATAGGATTTGTACCTTGTATTAGATTGGCTACTGAGAATTAGAATATTCACTACAGAAGATGATTTATTGTATTGTAACAAGCTCCTCGCTCTCTTAACTCCTCTCCTCTTAGTAATGCTCTTCTCCTCTTAGTAACGCTCTTAGTAACTCTCTTAGTAGCTCTCTTAGTAATGCTCTTCTCCTCTTAGTAGCTCTCTTAGTAACTCTCTTGCTCTTCTTCTTCCTCTTAATTCAGCTCTCCTCTTAGTTTGTCTCTCTTGCTCTTTACACTCTTAGCTCTCAGCCTCTTGCTCTAGCTCTCTCGCTCACTCTCTCTCCCTCTCTTACACCTTGGGCCTGCTTGGAGCTGCAGCTGGCAGCTCTAAGCAGTGCCCCTGTACCCACGCCCTCTGCAATAAACTGCATGCTCCAAAGACCTGCTTATAGAGATCTCTCGTCGCCGTCCATCTCCAGCCGGGCCCGACCGAACCCACACCCTCATCACCATCATCGCCATCAATTTCGACATTTGTGATGCTGGGGAACTACAAGGAAGCCTGGCTCCTCTGTGACACCACCACAGAAGCTCAGGGGAGCCCTGGAGACCGTGCTGATGCTATTGAACCTGATGCAACCCTGCCTCCTCTGTGACACCACAGAAGCTCTTGGAGCCCTGGAGACCGTGCTGATGCTATGGAACCTGATGCAACCCTGCCTCCTCTGTGACACCACAGAACCTCTGGGAGCCCTGGAGACCGTGCTGATGCTATGGAACCTGATGCAACCCTGCCTCCACTGTGACACCACAGAAGCTCAGGGAGCCCTGGAGACTGTGGTGATGCTATGGAACCTGATGCAACCCTGCCTCCACTGTGACACCACAGAACCTCTGGGAGCCCTGGAGACCGTGCTGATGCTATGGAACCTGATGCAACCCTGCCTCCACTGTGACACCACAGAAGCTCGGGGAGCTCTGCAGACCGTGGGGATGCTGGCGAAGCTGACGGAACCCTGGGCACCACAGTGACGCTATGGAACCTGGTGGAACCGAGGGGCCACAGTGACACTGTGGGGCCTTTTGGAAGCAACAGGACCCTGGTGGGAAGCCACGGGATGATTAATCCTGCACGAACCTGCTCCAGGTGGGCTCCTCTCTCCCGGCTTCCACAGGTGCTGCTAGGATCCCACTCCGGCACTGGCTTGGCACGGGCTCACGGCTTCCTTTGGCAATGGCTCTGCTCCAGGATGGCATGCTGCAGAGAATGCAGGTAGATTTTGTGCTCACTCCTGGCATGCAGCTGGACAATAAAGCCTGATCCAGCCCCCCCTCAGCATATGTCCGGCTCTGGCATTGGGGCGGGGCAACTTTGGGAGCAGCCCCAGCCCTGCTCCTGCTCCCGGCTGGGCACCCAGCTGCTGGGACACAGGTGTGTCCTGATGCCACCGTCTACTCCTTTGAGAAGGGGAGGACAGAGTGCATCAGGGAGTTTGGTGTGGCTTACATGCGGCAAGGAGAAGGTGCAGCCCCAAACTGGCTTTCACTTCTAGAACCTTTTGCTATTGCGGGAGCAGCTGCTGGAGCTTTTCAACCGAGCTGCAAGAGTGAAAAGTGTGATGGCATGTCTATCTGAGAAGGAAGGTTCGGTGCCGCAGCCTGTTGTGCACAATTTATATGCTGATAAGAGAAGGGGGTGCTTTTGGAACGTTTTCCTTCCTGACACTTCTGTCTCTGTGAGCTTTAGCTGCTTGGACTCAGGGATACCGAAGGTGTGTGAAAGTGACTGGGATGCGAGAATCATGTTGCACAGGGAACAGGGAAGGTCAGCAAATGTTTCCTGTCCTGGCACATCTCTCAGTCTGAACTGCAGCTGCAGATGCTTCACTTCCGCCAAGGACTCTGCCACCTTGAGAGAAGGATGCGCTCTATGGAGTTGAGAAAGAAAGTGCGTCTCACTAGCTTCTTTCCTCTACTTCATAGACAGCAAAGGGGCTATGAAAGGCAGCACTGGCTTTTTGTTCTAGGACTTCTTCTTTACAAGCAGCTGCTGGATGTTTGGAAGGGGGTTTGGGATATGCAAAAATGAGAGGCTAAGATGGTAAGAGGGTAAGATGGAAGTCATCTGGCAAAAGCAGAGCTCACAAAAGGGCCAGCTGAGAAAGCTCTTGCTGCCTACAACTTCAACTGCACCCCTCAAAGCAGCAGCACACACGCTGCTCTCGGCACTTTCCTTCTCAGCTCTACGCACCATCCTAAGCCTTGCCTCTCCCACACTCAGGATCCAAAGACAACGGCACCAGGGACTGCTCACACACTAAAGGCACCAGGACAAAAGGCTCACCAGCTTGGCCTTTGCATTCCCGCTGACAGCTCCACAGCTTGAACCCAGAGAACTGCCTGCTGCCAACAGCCTTTCCAATCACTCTGAGCACCTCATGACAAGGAGTGTGGGGAATGAATCTCCAGCAGCCTCCTGCCCCAGGCTGTCCCCCGGGAGCAGCCCTGCTCCAGGCCGTGACTGCCACCTGCACAGCCAAAGGACCCAGAGCCGGTGTTACACACCACGGCTGTGCCTGGCACAGAGACACCAGTGGCCACACAAGTGGCCATGGCACTGTCCACACACAGTCCCTGCTGCTGCTCCCCCAGCCGCTGGCACCAACTCCCAGCCACCCACTCCTAAAGCCACGGGGCCCACTGGGACACTGCGGGGGCTCGTGGAAGCCAGCGGCCATTGTGACACAGCGGGGCTGCACAGAGCCCACGGTGCTTTGTGACCCGTGGCTCCCAGGAGAGCCTTTGTTGTTGGGGAAGATGAAACAGGAAAGCCTTATAAATATGATTACCTAACAAAAGATTCTGGGAATATGAAAACTGTGAGCGACATCGAAATGAAGGCCATCTTTGAGATATAGAGTCTTAGTTACTGAACAACTGGAAAACAATGGTATAGCCGGCTGAAGGTAATCCCCTCTTGATTGAACAATACCCTCTGCTTGCAGACAGGTCCAAGGGTCAGAGCAGACCCTACTAGCTCAGCAGAAGGGGTCCAAAGAGTAGTTTTTAGAAGTTAAAATGTAACACTCTATGGTAATGTAAGAACTCTTATAGGCTGTATGTAAATGCTATAGGATTTGTACCTTGTATTAGATTGGCTACTGAGAATTAGAATATTCACTACAGAAGATGATTTATTGTATTGTAACAAGCTCCTCGCTCTCTTAACTCCTCTCCTCTTAGTAATGCTCTTCTCCTCTTAGTAACGCTCTTAGTAACTCTCTTAGTAGCTCTCTTAGTAATGCTCTTCTCCTCTTAGTAGCTCTCTTAGTAACTCTCTTGCTCTTCTTCTTCCTCTTAATTCAGCTCTCCTCTTAGTTTGTCTCTCTTGCTCTTTACACTCTTAGCTCTCAGCCTCTTGCTCTAGCTCTCTCGCTCACTCTCTCTCCCTCTCTTACACCTTGGGCCTGCTTGGAGCTGCAGCTGGCAGCTCTAAGCAGTGCCCCTGTACCCACGCCCTCTGCAATAAACTGCATGCTCCAAAGACCTGCTTATAGAGATCTCTCGTCGCCGTCCATCTCCAGCCGGGCCCGACCGAACCCACACCCTCATCACCATCATCGCCATCAATTTCGACAAACTGGCGCCCAAACGTGAGTGAAGGCCTGATTCAGCTTCTTCCACCTGTGAGAGACTTCGCCATGGACGGTAACTAAAAGACCAGTTATAGCCACCTGGAACGTGTCGTGAGCACGGCATACCGTTGCTGCGCAGCGTAAAAGCCGGAGCTCTATAACTCTGCTGAGGCAGCCCTCGAGCACGGGGAGCCGTTACTTCGTAGCAATTACCTGGAGCTCTCGGAGGGAGGAAATTGCCTGGCAGTCCTCGAGCACAGACGGCCACTGCTGCGCAGCGGTTACCTGGAGCTCTTTGAGGAAGTTTGCCGTGGTACCCCTCGAGCACGGACACGCTGCTAAGCAGTGCAGACCGGAGCTCTTAGGAGGGATCCAGCCGCGCGCCCGAGCACAGGCGGGTATTGCTCAGCACCGCCCGCGCTGGAGCTCTGAGTGGAGACACCTGCGAGGTCCCGAGCACGGAAAGCCGTTGCCAAGCGACGCCTGAAACCGGAGCTCTGAGGAGGGACCCGACAGCAGCGTCCTGAGCGCCGTGTGGAGAGCCTGGCCAGCCCCCCACGACGGACTTCTGATTAAGGACCCTGCCCCCTGCGACATCTAGGTGAGTATCATACTGGTCAATAATGGGACAAACTCACTCTGCCCATGACAGACATCTCTATAAACAACTTAAGTACTTACTAAGCTCCGGTCCAAGTCAATTACCTAAACAGGAGCTAAAAAACCTCTTAGAATGGACTCTGATTAATTTCCCAAATGCTGACCGTTCAGCCGTCTTTACAAGAGACTTCTGGGACACAGTTCGGGTTAAACTCTTTAATAATATCTCCCGCCGGGATTGGGCTGCCGCGGAGCTGGTCCCGGCTTGCAGAGCGCTCGTGGAGCTGTTTGCTGTGAAGGCGCCGCCCGCAGCAGCCACCTCGCCGGGTCCCGCTCCTGCTGCGAGCCCGCCCCTTGCCGCCGCGAGCCTGCAACCGGGCACGGCCCCCGCCCCGCCGCCGGACCTCACGGCTCCGGTACCCGCGGTCCAGCTGTCTCGTGCCGCCCCGCCCCACCCCCCCGCGGTCCCTGCACCGGTCACCCCTGCCCCACCGGACTCCACCGCCCCCCCCCACCGCCCCCGTCATCTCCACCCCCACGGTCCCGTTAGTCCCTGCTGTCCCGCCTCTCGCGGCTCCGGTAGCCGCGGTCCGACTGACTCGTGCCGCCCCGCCCCCCGCCCCCGCTGTCCTGGCAGCCGTCACCCCTGTCCCACCGGACCCTACGACCCCCTCCACCGCTCCCCCCATCCCCGCCCCCCCCATCCCGTTCCTCCCTGCTGCCCCGGCTCCCGCGGTCCCCGCCCTCGGCTCCAGCGTCTTCGCGGCCCCGTCCCTCGCTCCTCCCACCCCGTCCGCCAGCGCCTTCGCGGCCCCGCCCCCCGCCGATAGCCCCGCGGGGCCAGCGGCTGCTCCCCAGCCACCTACGGGTCCTACCGCTCCCCTAGCCGCGCCTGTTATGGCTGTAGCCACCATCATAGCCGGCCCCCCGCAAAGCCAGGCGGCGACCCTTCTTCCAGCCCCCCAGGTCCCCCTCGCCGCCACCGACACGGCGCCGGTGGTGGTCAACGTCCCGTCCGCGTCCGTGGGACACGGAGCGCCCCAGCCCCGCCAGCCACCTGGTGCCGGCGCTGCAGCGCCTACACAGATGGCTGCTGCCTCTCCCGTGCCTGCCGCTGCTCCAGCCCCGTCTCCTGGCACCGCCGCGCCGGCAGCCACACCAGCCCAGCCTGCAAACTCCCAGCGGCAGCACGCCGCGGTCCAGCCGCCGACTGGCCCACCGTTCGCCATGGCCCCACCGCAACATACTCCCGCCGCCTCCACGCCGGCCCTCCCGCCTCCCGCAGCCCCGGGATCGTCTCCTGCCGACGGGACAGCCCTGCCACCTCCCGCTCTCCCCGACACACAGACAGCGGCCATCACAGTCCGCCACGTTGACCTGATGGCGCAACCCACGCACGCTCACACTTCTCCAACCACAGCACTGCTCACGGAACTAGCTCCGCCACCGCCCCCCACGGCTTTCACCTCGCCTTCAATAGAGCCACCCGCACCCCCTCGCCCGCTGCCGCGGAGCCGGTTGCTCGCGGCCCCCCCGCCTCCTCGCCCGCCACCGCGGAGATCGGCAGTGCCATCGCCGCCCCCGCCGGGGCCCTCCGGCACCGCACAGCTGTATCCCTCGGCTACCGCCGCCCAGCAACATCCCTCCGCGCAGCTCAGCCTCGCCTCACAAGCCGCAAACAGGGGGGGAACGGAGGGCAGTGGTGCAGCTCCAGTGGCAGGGAAGACGGAGAGCCGCTCTGCCCGAGCTGATGCTTTAAATCTAACACCAGGAAACCCTGAAAAGCAGCCAGATTTGTTTGCAATGAGCCCCAGAGTCCCGCCAGCGAGCGGCTGGGATCTTGCAACCCATAAGGAGAAAACGAGTTCTGAGAGTTTGTTAGCGCTACTTTCTGAATCAAAAAATCCTCCAAAGTGCTCAGATTATTCTCAATTAACAGATTGGCATGAAATAAGACTCCAAAGCTGTAAAGATGAAAGTCTATTAGCTAAGCCTGTGATAGCTAGCCAACAGCCTGACAGTCCCAAAACGTGGGTTCCCATCCCCACTCACGAAATTAAAGAACTAAGAAGGGCTGTAAGAGATAGTGGTATTTGCTCACCGTATCTTAAACAACTGCTAAAAAGTACCCTAAAAAGAACACATCAAACCCTAAAACGCATTTTAGATCAACAGAGAGGGGGAGAAGTCCAGGATACACCTCAAAGGAGGTTGAACAAGGCTTTGTATGTTTACAATTTTTTGAATAGCTCTGCAGAAGAGCCTGATCCCCCCATTTATAGACATTTTTTGAACAACAAAAAAGCAAAACTGAAAGAGCGCCCCCCAGTTTTGATTAAAAATCTAGACTCAGGAAAAATAGAAGGACCATACAATCTTATAATGTGGGGGAAGGGGTTTGCATGTGTTTCCACAGGTGAAGGAATCAAGTGGGTTCCAGCAAAAAACGTGAAGCCATACCTCGCATCAAAGCCTGCTGATGCCACCACACCAGCCAGTGACTCTGCAAGTGGAAGCCAGGAAGCAAGCACCCAGACCTGAACTGCGCAGAATCACCAGAAGAAAGTGATCTGCCAAAAACAGCTCAAGAAAAGAATGGAGTTTTCTCATTTGCGCGCGTGCATGTTGCTTTTATTCTTTTGTTTTAGTTTTTGTAGTGAAGCTTTACCTGTGAATCAACCAAAGACAAATGTCTGGGTTGCTTTAGCCAAATCCGCAGGCTCCGATACCATCTGTCTATCTGACACAAGCCCTGACAAACCTTTTTCAACCTGTTTAGTTGGAGTACCTCTTCCAGAAGGTTTTGATAATATTACTCTTGATAAGTATTGGCCATATGACGATCATCATGTATCTCCAACTCCCAGCCATAGACACCAAACTTATATTGATAATTCTAAAATTGATAAATCTGACCTTCAAGAGCTAGAAATCCTAGGTTCGTTAACTATGGATACCTGCTATTTCTTTCACTTTCAAGGAGAAAACGGTCCCCATTTAAATGTTACCCCATATCACCCAGCTTATAGCAATGTAACTTCTTGGTGTAGTCAAGTTAAGCTTCTTATATATGACGAACCTCATGCAGATCGTTTTAGCAAACTTCCTATTCGATTCCCCAGAGGAATTTGGCTCATCTGTGGAGACAGGGCCTGGCAAGGTATACCTTCAAAAATAGATGGTGGCCCTTGTGCTCTGGGACAACTTACAATTATTGCTCCCAGTGTCAAAGAGGTAATCAAAAAGAAAAGCAGAAAGATCAGATCTTCCTGGGGACATCAGTACGATAGTGACTGTGATAGTGACTTCCACCCTTGGAACTCTGGAAAATCAATTGTTGCAAGCATTTTTCTACCTCAGTTAAGCTCCTCAATTGCTTTAAAACAGTTAAACAAGTTGGGATGTTGGCTCAGCAAGGAGGTAAATGCCACCTCTACTATGATCAGTGATCTGTTAACCGATGAAGAGGCAGTCAGACATGCCACTTTACAAAATAGAGCTGCCGTTGATTATCTTTTATTAGCACATGGGCACGGCTGTGAAGATTTTGAAGGATTATGCTGTATGAACTTATCCGATCATTCTGTTTCCATTCACAAACAGCTACAAAACCTAAAGGATCTAGCTAACCAAATTAGAACAGATGACCCGTCTTGGCTGGACAGTTTGTTTGATGATTGGAGCTTTGCACCTTGGCTAAGGGAACTCTGTAAAATAGGCTTGATTATTCTAGTAGTAATAATTATAGTTTTAGTAGCAGTACCTTGTATGCTTCAGTGTGTGCAAAAAATAACGAGTAGGACTGTATCTAATATCTTAGTTGTTCATCAGAACGGGGGAGATGTTGGGGAAGATGAAACAGGAAAGCCTTATAAATATGATTGCCTAACAAAAGATTCTGGGAATATGAAAACTGTGAGCGACATCGAAATGAAGGCCATCTTTGAGATATAGAGTCTTAGTTACTGAACAACTGGAAAACAATGGTATAGCCGGCTGAAGGTAATCCCCTCTTGATTGAACAATACCCTCTGCTTGCAGACAGGTCCAAGGGTCAGAGCAGACCCTACTAGCTCAGCAGAAGGGGTCCAAAGAGTAGTTTTTAGAAGTTAAAATGTAACACTCTATGGTAATGTAAGAACTCTTATAGGCTGTATGTAAATGCTATAGGATTTGTACCTTGTATTAGATTGGCTACTGAGAATTAGAATATTCACTACAGAAGATGATTTATTGTATTGTAACAAGCTCCTCGCTCTCTTAACTCCTCTCCTCTTAGTAATGCTCTTCTCCTCTTAGTAACGCTCTTAGTAACTCTCTTAGTAGCTCTCTTAGTAATGCTCTTCTCCTCTTAGTAGCTCTCTTAGTAACTCTCTTGCTCTTCTTCTTCCTCTTAATTCAGCTCTCCTCTTAGTTTGTCTCTCTTGCTCTTTACACTCTTAGCTCTCAGCCTCTTGCTCTAGCTCTCTCGCTCACTCTCTCTCCCTCTCTTACACCTTGGGCCTGCTTGGAGCTGCAGCTGGCAGCTCTAAGCAGTGCCCCTGTACCCACGCCCTCTGCAATAAACTGCATGCTCCAAAGACCTGCTTATAGAGATCTCTCGTCGCCGTCCATCTCCAGCCGGGCCCGACCGAACCCACACCCTCATCACCATCATCGCCATCAATTTCGACATTTGTGATGCTGGGGAACTACAAGGAAGCCTGGCTCCTCTGTGACACCACCACAGAAGCTCAGGGGAGCCCTGGAGACCGTGCTGATGCTATTGAACCTGATGCAACCCTGCCTCCTCTGTGACACCACAGAAGCTCTTGGAGCCCTGGAGACCGTGGTGATGCTATGGAACCTGATGCAACCCTGCCTCCTCTGTGACACCACAGAACCTCTGGGAGCCCTGGAGACCATGCTGATGCTATGGAACCTGATGCAACCCTGCCTCCACTGTGACACCACAGAAGCTCAGGGAGCCCTGGAGACTGTGGTGATGCTATGGAACCTGATGCAACCCTGCCTCCACTGTGACACCACAGAACCTCTGGGAGCCCTGGAGACCGTGCTGATGCTATGGAACCTGATGCAACCCTGCCTCCACTGTGACACCACAGAAGCTCGGGGAGCTCTGCAGACCGTGGGGATGCTGGCGAAGCTGACGGAACCCTGGGCACCACAGTGACGCTATGGAACCTGGTGGAACCGAGGGGCCACAGTGACACTGTGGGGCCTTTTGGAAGCAACAGGACCCTGGTGGGAAGCCACGGGATGATTAATCCTGCACGAACCTGCTCCAGGTGGGCTCCTCTCTCCCGGCTTCCACAGGTGCTGCTAGGATCCCACTCCGGCACTGGCTTGGCACGGGCTCACGGCTTCCTTTGGCAATGGCTCTGCTCCAGGATGGCATGCTGCAGAGAATGCAGGTAGATTTTGTGCTCACTCCTGGCATGCAGCTGGACAATAAAGCCTGATCCAGCCCCCCCTCAGCATATGTCCGGCTCTGGCATTGGGGCGGGGCAACTTTGGGAGCAGCCCCAGCCCTGCTCCTGCTCCCGGCTGGGCACCCAGCTGCTGGGACACAGGTGTGTCCTGATGCCACCGTCTACTCCTTTGAGAAGGGGAGGACAGAGTGCATCAGGGAGTTTGGTGTGGCTTACATGCGGCAAGGAGAAGGTGCAGCCCCAAACTGGCTTTCACTTCTAGAACCTTTTGCTATTGCGGGAGCAGCTGCTGGAGCTTTTCAACCGAGCTGCAAGAGTGAAAAGTGTGATGGCATGTCTATCTGAGAAGGAAGGTTCGGTGCCGCAGCCTGTTGTGCACAATTTATATGCTGATAAGAGAAGGGGGTGCTTTTGCAACGTTTTCCTTCCTGACACTTCTGTCTCTGTGAGCTTTAGCTGCTTGGACTCAGGGATACCGAAGGTGTGTGAAAGTGACTGGGATGCGAGAATCATGTTGCACAGGGAACAGGGAAGGTCAGCAAATGTTTCCTGTCCTGGCACATCTCTCAGTCTGAACTGCAGCTGCAGATGCTTCACTTCCGCCAAGGACTCTGCCACCTTGAGAGAAGGATGCGCTCTATGGAGTTGAGAAAGAAAGTGCGTCTCACTAGCTTCTTTCCTCTACTTCATAGACAGCAAAGGGGCTATGAAAGGCAGCACTGGCTTTTTGTTCTAGGACTTCTTCTTTACAAGCAGCTGCTGGATGTTTGGAAGGGGGTTTGGGATATGCAAAAATGAGAGGCTAAGATGGTAAGAGGGTAAGATGGAAGTCATCTGGCAAAAGCAGAGCTCACAAAAGGGCCAGCTGAGAAAGCTCTTGCTGCCTACAACTTCAACTGCACCCCTCAAAGCAGCAGCACACACGCTGCTCTCGGCACTTTCCTTCTCAGCTCTACGCACCATCCTAAGCCTTGCCTCTCCCACACTCAGGATCCAAAGACAACGGCACCAGGGACTGCTCACACACTAAAGGCACCAGGACAAAAGGCTCACCAGCTTGGCCTTTGCATTCCCGCTGACAGCTCCACAGCTTGAACCCAGAGAACTGCCTGCTGCCAACAGCCTTTCCAATCACTCTGAGCACCTCATGACAAGGAGTGTGGGGAATGAATCTCCAGCAGCCTCCTGCCCCAGGCTGTCCCCCGGGAGCAGCCCTGCTCCAGGCCGTGACTGCCACCTGCACAGCCAAAGGACCCAGAGCCGGTGTTACACACCACGGCTGTGCCTGGCACAGAGACACCAGTGGCCACACAAGTGGCCATGGCACTGTCCACACACAGTCCCTGCTGCTGCTCCCCCAGCCGCTGGCACCAACTCCCAGCCACCCACTCCTAAAGCCACGGGGCCCACTGGGACACTGCGGGGGCTCGTGGAAGCCAGCGGCCATTGTGACACAGCGGGGCTGCACAGAGCCCACGGTGCTTTGTGACCCGTGGCTCCCAGGAGAGCCTTTGTGATGCTGGGGAACTACAAGGAAGCCTGGCTCCTCTGTGACACCACCACAGAAGCTCAGGGGAGCCCTGGAGACCGTGCTGATGCTATGGAACCTGATGCAACCCTGCCTCCTCTGTGACACCACAGAAGCTCTTGGAGCCCTGGAGACCGTGGTGATGCTATGGAACCTGATGCAACCCTGCCTCCTCTGTGACACCACAGAACCTCTGGGAGCCCTGGAGACCGTGCTGATGCTATGGAACCTGATGCAACCCTGCCTCCACTGTGACACCACAGAAGCTCAGGGAGCCCTGGAGACTGTGGTGATGCTATGGAACCTGATGCAACCCTGCCTCCACTGTGACACCACAGAACCTCTGGGAGCCCTGGAGACCGTGCTGATGCTATGGAACCTGATGCAACCCTGCCTCCACTGTGACACCACAGAAGCTCGGGGAGCTCTGCAGACCGTGGGGATGCTGGCGAAGCTGACGGAACCCTGGGCACCACAGTGACGCTATGGAACCTGGTGGAACCGAGGGGCCACAGTGACACTGTGGGGCCTTTTGGAAGCAACAGGACCCTGGTGGGAAGCCACGGGATGATTAATCCTGCACGAACCATCTCCAGGTGGGCTCCTCTCTCCCGGCTTCCACAGGTGCTGCTAGGATCCCACTCCGGCACTGGCTTGGCACGGGCTCACGGCTTCCTTTGGCAATGGCTCTGCTCCAGGATGGCATGCTGCAGAGAATGCAGGTAGATTTTGTGCTCACTCCTGGCATGCAGCTGGACAATAAAGCCTGATCCAGCCCCCCCTCAGCATATGTCCGGCTCTGGCATTGGGGCGGGGCAACTTTGGGAGCAGCCCCAGCCCTGCTCCTGCTCCCGGCTGGGCACCCAGCTGCTGGGACACAGGTGTGTCCTGATGCCACCGTCTACTCCTTTGAGAAGGGGAGGACAGAGTGCATCAGGGAGTTTGGTGTGGCTTACATGCGGCAAGGAGAAGGTGCAGCCCCAAACTGGCTTTCACTTCTAGAACCTTTTGCTATTGCGGGAGCAGCTGCTGGAGCTTTTCAACCGAGCTGCAAGAGTGAAAAGTGTGATGGCATGTCTATCTGAGAAGGAAGGTTCGGTGCCGCAGCCTGTTGTGCACAATTTATATGCTGATAAGAGAAGGGGGTGCTTTTGCAACGTTTTCCTTCCTGACACTTCTGTCTCTGTGAGCTTTAGCTGCTTGGACTCAGGGATACCGAAGGTGTGTGAAAGTGACTGGGATGCGAGAATCATGTTGCACAGGGAACAGGGAAGGTCAGCAAATGTTTCCTGTCCTGGCACATCTCTCAGTCTGAACTGCAGCTGCAGATGCTTCACTTCCGCCAAGGACTCTGCCACCTTGAGAGAAGGATGCGCTCTATGGAGTTGAGAAAGAAAGTGCGTCTCACTAGCTTCTTTCCTCTACTTCATAGACAGCAAAGGGGCTATGAAAGGCAGCACTGGCTTTTTGTTCTAGGACTTCTTCTTTACAAGCAGCTGCTGGATGTTTGGAAGGGGGTTTGGGATATGCAAAAATGAGAGGCTAAGATGGTAAGAGGGTAAGATGGAAGTCATCTGGCAAAAGCAGAGCTCACAAAAGGGCCAGCTGAGAAAGCTCTTGCTGCCTACAACTTCAACTGCACCCCTCAAAGCAGCAGCACACACGCTGCTCTCGGCACTTTCCTTCTCAGCTCTACGCACCATCCTAAGCCTTGCCTCTCCCACACTCAGGATCCAAAGACAACGGCACCAGGGACTGCTCACACACTAAAGGCACCAGGACAAAAGGCTCACCAGCTTGGCCTTTGCATTCCCGCTGACAGCTCCACAGCTTGAACCCAGAGAACTGCCTGCTGCCAACAGCCTTTCCAATCACTCTGAGCACCTCATGACAAGGAGTGTGGGGAATGAATCTCCAGCAGCCTCCTGCCCCAGGCTGTCCCCCGGGAGCAGCCCTGCTCCAGGCCGTGACTGCCACCTGCACAGCCAAAGGACCCAGAGCCGGTGTTACACACCACGGCTGTGCCTGGCACAGAGACACCAGTGGCCACACAAGTGGCCATGGCACTGTCCACACACAGTCCCTGCTGCTGCTCCCCCAGCCGCTGGCACCAACTCCCAGCCACCCACTCCTAAAGCCACGGGGCCCACTGGGACACTGCGGGGGCTCGTGGAAGCCAGCGGCCATTGTGACACAGCGGGGCTGCACAGAGCCCACGGTGCTTTGTGACCCGTGGCTCCCAGGAGAGCCTTTGTGATGCTGGGGAACTACAAGGAAGCCTGGCTCCTCTGTGACACCACCACAGAAGCTCAGGGGAGCCCTGGAGACCGTGCTGATGCTATTGAACCTGATGCAACCCTGCCTCCTCTGTGACACCACAGAAGCTCTTGGAGCCCTGGAGACCGTGCTGATGCTATGGAACCTGATGCAACCCTGCCTCCTCTGTGACACCACAGAACCTCTGGGAGCCCTGGAGACCGTGCTGATGCTATGGAACCTGATGCAACCCTGCCTCCACTGTGACACCACAGAACCTCTGGGAGCCCTGGAGACCGTGCTGATGCTATGGAACCTGATGCAACCCTGCCTCCACTGTGACACCACAGAAGCTCGGGGAGCTCTGCAGACCGTGGGGATGCTGGCGAAGCTGACGGAACCCTGGGCACCACAGTGACGCTATGGAACCTGGTGGAACCGAGGGGCCACAGTGACACTGTGGGGCCTTTTGGAAGCAACAGGACCCTGGTGGGAAGCCACGGGATGATTAATCCTGCACGAACCTGCTCCAGGTGGGCTCCTCTCTCCCGGCTTCCACAGGTGCTGCTAGGATCCCACTCCGGCACTGGCTTGGCACGGGCTCACGGCTTCCTTTGGCAATGGCTCTGCTCCAGGATGGCATGCTGCAGAGAATGCAGGTAGATTTTGTGCTCACTCCTGGCATGCAGCTGGACAATAAAGCCTGATCCAGCCCCCCCTCAGCATATGTCCGGCTCTGGCATTGGGGCGGGGCAACTTTGGGAGCAGCCCCAGCCCTGCTCCTGCTCCCGGCTGGGCACCCAGCTGCTGGGACACAGGTGTGTCCTGATGCCACCGTCTACTCCTTTGAGAAGGGGAGGACAGAGTGCATCAGGGAGTTTGGTGTGGCTTACATGCGGCAAGGAGAAGGTGCAGCCCCAAACTGGCTTTCACTTCTAGAACCTTTTGCTATTGCGGGAGCAGCTGCTCGAGCTTTTCAACCGAGCTGCAAGAGTGAAAAGTGTGATGGCATGTCTATCTGAGAAGGAAGGTTCGGTGCCGCAGCCTGTTGTGCACAATTTATATGCTGATAAGAGAAGGGGGTGCTTTTGGAACGTTTTCCTTCCTGACACTTCTGTCTCTGTGAGCTTTAGCTGCTTGGACTCAGGGATACCGAAGGTATGTGAAAGTGACTGGGATGCGAGAATCATGTTGCACAGGGAACAGGGAAGGTCAGCAAATGTTTCCTGTCCTGGCACATCTCTCAGTCTGAACTGCAGCTGCAGATGCTTCACTTCCGCCAAGGACTCTGCCACCTTGAGAGAAGGATGCGCTCTATGGAGTTGAGAAAGAAAGTGCGTCTCACTAGCTTCTTTCCTCTACTTCATAGACAGCAAAGGGGCTATGAAAGGCAGCACTGGCTTTTTGTTCTAGGACTTCTTCTTTACAAGCAGCTGCTGGATGTTTGGAAGGGGGTTTGGGATATGCAAAAATGAGAGGCTAAGATGGTAAGAGGGTAAGATGGAAGTCATCTGGCAAAAGCAGAGCTCACAAAAGGGCCAGCTGAGAAAGCTCTTGCTGCCTACAACTTCAACTGCACCCCTCAAAGCAGCAGCACACACGCTGCTCTCGGCACTTTCCTTCTCAGCTCTACGCACCATCCTAAGCCTTGCCTCTCCCACACTCAGGATCCAAAGACAACGGCACCAGGGACTGCTCACACACTAAAGGCACCAGGACAAAAGGCTCACCAGCTTGGCCTTTGCATTCCCGCTGACAGCTCCACAGCTCGAACCCAGAGAACTGCCTGCTGCCAACAGCCTTTCCAATCACTCCGAGCACCTCATGACAAGGAGCTGCAGCGTGTGGGGAATGAATCTCCAGCAGCCTCCTGCCCCAGGCTGTCCCCCGGGAGCAGCCCTGCTCCAGGCCGTGACTGCCACCTGCACAGCCAAAGGACCCAGAGCCGGTGTTACACACCACGGCTGTGCCTGACACAGAGACACCAGTGGCCACACAAGTGGCCATGGCACTGTCCACACACAGTCCCTGCTGCTGCTCCCCCAGCCGCTGGCACCAACTCCCAGCCACCCACTCCTAAAGCCACGGGGCCCACTGGGACACTGCGGGGGCTCGTGGAAGCCAGCGGCCCTTTTGACACAGCGTGTGGAAGGATGGCTGCAATAAAGAGGACATGAAACCTAAGAACTGCCGAGAGCTGCTGCAAGCTCGGCAGCTAACCACAAGAATGATCGTGGTCAGCAGGACCGTGAGCCTGCCTGCTAGACAATGATAGGATCTTGCGGTTAGTTAAACACAGATGTGAGTTACAGCCCTAACCACAGCTGGGCAGAGCTAAGAAAATTTAACATTTAAGAATTATCCAATCAACTAAAGACAACTATGATTAGCTAATAAAGCCGCCTATAAATGTAACCGCTGAATCACTAATAAACGAAGCTTGCCTACCAATCATATTGATTGTCCGCATCTTCCCTCATCCTTCGCAGAGGACAAGGAGGAGGAGGAGGTGGCGGAGGACGAGGAGGAGGAGGAGGACGAGGACGAGGACGAGGAGGAGGAGGAGGACGAGGAAGAGGAGGACGAGGAGGACGAGGACAAGGAGGACGAGGACAAGGAGGACGAGGATGAGGAGGACGAGGAGGAGGAGGACGAGGAGGAGGAGGAGGAGGAGGAGGAGGAGGAGGAGGAGGACGAGGAGGACGAGGAGGACGAGGAGGACGAGGAGGACGAGGAGGACGAGGAGGACGAGGAGGAGGACGAGGAGAATGAGGAGGACGAGGAGGAGGTGGATGAGGATTAGGAGGAGGACAAGGAGGAGGACAAGGAGGAGCAGGATGAGGAGGAGGATGAGGAGGAGGAGGCGGTGGACGAGGTGCTGGAGGACGAGGAGGAGGAGGGTTAAGGGTGGAGATGAGATCTTCCTCATCCTGCTCCTCCACTGCTGATGTCAGGGAATTCCCTGCAGCTGCCAACATCTGCCTTTCCTGCTGCAGGATCTGGTCTGGCAGCTCTCTCAGGCTCTTCACCTTTGGCAGCGCCGCAGCATCCTTGGAGTCATGGACTGGCAACTGGCACCTCCAGGTCACTTGCTGCTGGGATGCTTTTCTCTGGGGAAATCTTCTTGGACACGGCCTGGCTCCAGTTCTTACTTCCAGCCCTTTCCTGCCCATCTGCATCCTCAGCCACGAGCCGCTTCTTTACATCGCCGTGCCTCTGGGGGAGCAGGGACTCCTGTCTCTGGGCAAACAAAACAAAGACAACTTGTAAGAAGAGAACCTGCAGCTTCTAGTTAGAAGAGAAAGGACTATTCAATCAAGGCAGGGCCGATGGAAAAACTTTCTAAAATGGAACAAGCAGCAGAAGCACAGGAGTTTTGCAGAAGAAATTCCCCTCCCAGCACTTGGCTTAGGGAAAAAGCCTGATGTTGCTAGGAGAGACTTGAGTTCATGTCTACTATTGGGTAGCAGACATCTGAACATTTAGACTATTGGCTTTCCAGGCTCATGCTATTCAAACCTGAGAGTGAAACTATTCTAAAAGCCAGAGATGCTTGGAAGAAATGTTCCTGCTCACACCACGACTGGGGACCATGCATCATTCTTACCTTGCACCTGTCCAAAGGCCTTCCTCCGTCTGTGCTCCGGCAGTTCTCACCGGGCCTCTGGCAAGGATGGAGGCTCCTGCCACAAGTATCCCAAGTGTGGAGATCCTCCTCATTCTGCTCCTCCACTGCTGACATCAGGGAATTCCCTGCAGCTGCAAACACCTGCCTTTGCTGCGCGAGGACCTTCTCTAGCACCATGGAGTTGGCCAAAGGCCTTCTCCTATGGCAGCGCCACAGCATCCTGCAAGTCACGGACTGGAACTGGCACCTCCAGCAAAGTTGCTGCTGGCAAACATCCCTCAGCCATTCCCTGACTGCAATGAGCTGGACTCCTACTCCTCTGCAAGCCTCTTCCTGGCCAGGTGCATCCTCAGCAATGAGCCGCTTCTGCTGAGAGCTGCGGCTCTGAGGGAGCAGCCAGTCCTGTCCAAAGGGCTTCCTCTGTCTCCAGTCCTGCAGCTCTCACAGGGTACTGGCTATGGTCAAATCTCCTGCCAGGAGGATCCGACCTGTGCAATTCATCCTCATCCTTCTTCTCCATTGCTGATGGCTCTAAGTGCCCTGCAGATGGGTACATCTGCCTTTGCTGCTGGAGGCTTTTGTCCAGCACCACACCCAAAGTCTTCTCCTCTGGTACCGCCCCATCCTTCTTGGAACCTTGGTCAGGGAACTGGCAGCTCCAGGACAATCGCTGCTCTGCCTCTGGCTTCTGGGAGCGCCTTACTGGAGGCCTCCTCTTTTCTCTATCCTGCTGAAACAAGAAAGGCTTCGTAACTCGACTGCTCTATGCCAGCCATGAGTTCATCATCTCTTCTGGAACTCTTTTACAGTGGACACAGAGTTTGTTTCAGCTCATTCTCACAACTTTTATCGTGACTATGCCTCATAACTCTTACAACTCTTATTAGTTCATAACCTGGATTACACATTGTCTCTGTCCAGATTAGAATTTTAAAATATACAATACAATTCTCAAGATCCTCTAGCTACAAGATGTAACCACACATCTTTGTCCTTCTTTTATTTTTGCAAAAACATTGGCAATTGTTTCTCTCTTTTATACTTTTCCCTTCGGAACTCATTGTTTCCTGTTTTCACTCCCTCTTCTCAGAAGACTTTCCTTTGGTTTATTCTTGTACTGATTCTCCAATCTTTCCAGGCTACTTTATAGAGATGTAGCTGGTGCAACAGACACTTACTAGATAGTTTTTGTTGGTTTGATTTATACTACAGGAAGATGATAAAACACACGTTTTACATTTCCTCAGACGGCAAAAATTTTTTGCATTTTTAATGGAAAATATATTTTTCAAGTTTGGATAGCATCATTTAAAATAAATAGTTTCATTACCTGCCCACTAGCCATAACATAGATCTGTATCCATCATCTAAAAGTAAAGCCAGCTTTTGATTTGATACACACATTGAGACTTTACCCTGTAGGAAATAAAGCAGAAAAAAGATGCTATTACAGTTTTATCTTCAACTGCACATCACTTCTAACCTTGAGTGAAGGCTCTGCATTATTGAATAGAACCAATTGAGGCAGTGCAGCTCTCGGTTAACACATGATCAGAACCTCAGACTGCTAAGGAAGAGCAGGAAATAGTTTGGCTGCCACCACGAGGCAACAGCACATTCTCCTGTTGACATTCTCACGGTCAGAGTGAAACTGGAACCGAGCAATCCCATTCCTTTGCAACCACCCTTATGCTGCAGAGATGGAGCCCTGAGCTCAGAAATGCCATTTGTGACAGAGCTTTCCCAGGTGGGAAGGCATCCTCCCTTCCCAGAGGTATTGCAAGTTCCCCTCTCCCCACTCCATTCCATCCGGAAATGGAATGCTGACAATCCACAATGGTTATACACCACAGCACTGGCATGGATTCTTTTCCTTAGGCAGATCTAAGGCAGTCTGGGAGTTGCTCAGCCTCTTGTGCCCTCCTCAAGGGAGCATTTGTAACTTTTCTTCCTACAATCATCCAACCAAACAACTTGGTTACTGCTCCAAGTAATTACCGGAAGCTTTGGCTGTGTTTTCCCATTCGATTTTAGTTAACCCAATCTTTTGCAAATATTGACACTTCTATATTTGAAATTCCCAGCATACTACAGAGATTTGAGAGGGGATCTTCAAACTTGAGCGGTGACATTGACCACAGAGTAGCAATAAATAGGAAATATCAGGACAAAAGTTAATCCAATACACACCCCCAACAATCCTCCAATTTTTTTTTTTTTTTTTAATTCTGGAAGAAACAAATTTAACAGCACTGCCATGCATGCAACAAAGGGACCCAGGCATGAAGATGAGCAAGCTGTTGGTCCTTCACATTCCAGTTTTCAAGGGTGACATTAGTGGGACACTGCTTGGAGCACTGCAATGATATCAAAGTAATCCCTTAAACTTCCTGCTAACTGGAAATTTCTTTTAAGATGCATAGATAATATACAGCTCATTACTTACACATACAGGCAAAAGGAAAAAACAAGTTTCACCACATTCTCATAAACCTCTGGAAATAAAATCCTGTAAACTTAACTGCCATTCTTAATTTGACAAATTGCTACTGCTATAACGTTACCTGTACTGCACCTTGTCAATTGGATGCTTTTGCCCAGACTCCTTGCTCCATATATGTCATTTACGCCACAGAAAACAAGATAGAATCCCATCCCAGCAAAAATCAGTGGGAATGGAGAGTGACTTACTCGGCAACACCTGATTCTCTCTGTGCAACATGCACTACAGCTTTCTTTCGCTCTGATTGTAATAAATGAGGGTATTTTGTTCATTGAAAAGAGCTGACACAGGCCACAATGTACATAACAGGAAATGTCTTAACAAATCTATATGTAAAGGTTGTAAGTGCTGTAAGTGTACTATTGTTTAAGCTCCAGGAAGAAAAGCAGGGGATACTAACTGACCAAATATGGAAAAGGTCACCCAGAGGGCACTTGAAGAAGACTACTAGCCTTCAGCCATCGACCACCAGAAGGCAAAAAACGACCCCCTAGCAACAAGTTCACACATGCGCAGAGTACTCCCTTAAAGAAGAGTTAACAGGAAACGATCCTGCATAAAAGAAGGACTGAAATTTGCAAACCCCTGCAGCAATTCGGTGGAGCGGGGACTCCCCTGTCGCCCAGCGCTGATTTTGCTTATGCCTTGCTTGCTGTAATTAATAAATTCTCTAATTTGATTAAACCTCTTTGTCTGCCTCCATCAATCACAATTTGGTGCCGTGACTCGGATGGGAATGGTACGGTAAGACAGAGATATCGGGGAGGCGCCCCACCTCTGGTGGCCTCGGTATCTTCAGTCTTTACCTCGCTCCCACCGACGAACCTAAACTCAAGGCATTAAGCAAAGGGAACCGGTCGACCCCATAAACTTTGTGCACAGAGGTCCGGACGAAGACGCTGGAAGCGTGAGTATTTGCGGAAAAGGGATCCATTCGGTCGAGGTCGGGTATCCTGGAGTGTGGCGAGTGTGGTGTGTGAGAGGGGGGCCGGCAGCCAGACTCCCCAAGCGAGTGTGGACCCTCAGTAGTGCGGCTCCCATTGCCCGCGAGGGCGTGGGCCACGAACCAGGGGAAGCGAGTGATTCCACACACAGAACGCCTGAAGGCACTCCAGAGGATGGGACAGGGGAAAAGCAAGCCCTCTAGTTCCATAAGGTTTCCCCCAGTACCTGAGGATAGTCCGTTAGGGCTTTTATTGAATAATTGAAGGCATTATTCGAGTACACAGAATAAAGATAAGGCCAAGATGATTTATTATTGCATAGAGGTCTGGGGAGGAAAGCAGATATCACGAAACGTATTTTGGCCTATATTTGGGTCCTACGAGGACTGGGTGAGACAGGATTTGAATTTATGGGTAAAAACCAAAACTCCTTTTAGTCGAGAAGAGAGTGAATATGCAAAAATATGGATAGAGACCCCTGGGGTACTCCTGTTTACTTTAAAGGAAAAATCTGAAGACTCAGGGGCAAGAAGAAAAGATAAAAAGAAAGAGGAAGTTCCGATGATTCCACCCCCCTATATACCTCCGCAGGCCCCACAGGCACCCCCACTCCCACTCCCTGAGCAGCCCCTAGAGGAAGAAGAAGGGAATCCTGAACCTGAACGGGAGGGACCAATGACAAGGAGCAGAGCTAGACGTCATAACCTTTATTCATTAAGAAAAATGCCTATGGGGGGACCCCAACCAGGAATTGGCTTTATTTCAGTTCCCCTTAGCTCTGGAGATGTGCGGGACTTTAAGAAGGAAATGGGGAACCTATTAGAAGACCCCCTGGGAGTTGCAGAGAAGCTAGATCAATTTTTAGGCCCTAATATATACACCTGGGATGAGCTGCAGTCAATTCTAAATATTCTTTTTACTGCAGAAGAAAAGAACATGATTAGGCGAGCGGGAATGCGAATTTGGGATGCCCAACATGCTCAGGGCCCACAGGCAGATATCAAATGGCCTTTACAAAACCCTAATTGGGATCATCAGGATCCAGCACACAGAACTCATATGCAGAACTTAAGGACAATAGTTATACAAGGGGTCCGAGAGGCAGTACCAAAAGGACAAAACATAAATAAGGCCTTTAATGAGAGGCAGAGAAAGGAGGAAACTCCAACAGATTGGCTAGAAAGAGTAAGAAAGAATCTACAGCTGTATTCAGGCCTGGACCCAGATACACAGTTGGGTCAGGCACTTCTGAAAACTCAATTTGTAGCCAAATCATGGGATGACATCAGGAAGAAGCTAGAAAAACTAGAAAATTGGCAGGAGAGAGGATTAGATGAATTGTTGAGAGAAGCACAGAAAGTATATGTCAGGAGGGATGAAGAGAATCACAAGAGACAAGTCAGAATGATGGTGGCAGCAGTAAGGGAAAGCAGAAAACAAGACTCTCCCCGCCGAATGGGGCAGATGCCCAGAAAGGCCCCTAGGAACACAGAGGGAAATCAGAGGGTAGAAAGGAGGGAAGCAGTCGTATGTTTTTATTGTGGGGAGAAGGGACACATCAGAAGGGATTGCAGAAAGAGGATAAGAGATGAAAAGATGTTTAAAGAAGATTAGAGGGGTCAGGGGCTCTACTTACTTGGGGACCAAGAAACATCCAGAGCCCTTGATAAAAATAAAAGTCGGTCCCCAATGCCAGGAATTTGAATTCCTGGTAGATACGGGAGCAGAAAGATCAACTATCCAAGTTTTACCATCTGGGTGTAAAGTCTCCCGAGACACTGCCCTTGTAGTGGGTGCCAAGGGTGAACCTTTTGAGGTCCCTGTTATTAAAGATGTCCTAATAGAAACCGAATCAAAAATAGGAATAGGAAGCCTTTTGTTGGCACCAGAAGCAGAGTATAACCTCATGGGTAGAGATCTCATAGTAGAATTGGAAATAAACCTAGAGGTAATTAATAAAGAATTGAGAATCAAACTATGCCCCCTTAGAGTAGAGGATGAAAAGGAGATTAACCCTGAGGTATGGTACACACCTGACAGTGTGGGCCAACTGAACATTCCGCCCTTCTCCGTAACCATAAAAGATCCAGAAATTCCAATAAGGATCAAGCAGTATCCCATATCCCCAGAAGGGAAACGAGGACTAAAGCCTGAAATAGACAGACTAATAAGCAAGGGACTCCTAGAGCCCTGTATGTCCCCTTTTAATACACCCATTTTACCAGTAAAGAAACCAGATGGATCCTATCGATTAGTGCATGATTTAAGAGAAATTAATAAGAGGACAGTGGCCCGGTTCCCGGTGGTTGCTAACCCATACACCCTATTAAGTAGACTAGGGCCAGAAAATCACTGGTATAGTGTAATTGATCTAAAAGATGCATTTTGGGCCTGCCCCTTAGACGAAAATAGTAGAGATTATTTTGCCTTTGAATGGGAGGACCCAGATACTCATAGGCGACAACAGTTGCGGTGGACCGTGCTGCCACAAGGGTTCACAGAATCACCAAATTTATTTGGACAAGCATTAGAACAAATCCTCCAAGAATATCAAACAAGAGAAAACATTACTTTGATTCAGTATGTGGATGACCTCCTGATTGCAGGAAGAAAAGAAGAAGAAGTTCGAGAGGAGAGCATTAAACTGTTAAACTTTCTAAGCTTGAAGAGACTAAAAGTATCAAAGGCAAAATTACAGTTTGTAGAAGAAGAAGTAAAATATTTAGGCCATTATTTGAGTAAAGGAGAGAAGAAAATAGACCCCGAAAGAGTGAAAGGAATCCTCTCACTCCCGCCACCAAGGAGCAAGAGACAAGTAAGGCAATTGCTAGGATTAGTAGGCTACTGTAGACAATGGATTGATAATTATAGTACCAAGGTCAAATTTCTGTATAACAAGCTCAGTCATGACGGGTTATTGAAATGGAGCAGAGAGGATGAGAGGAATTTAGAACAACTGCAACAGGATTTAATTAATGCTCCAGTACTAAGTTTACCTGATTTAAAAAGACCATTTTATCTATTTGTAAACATTGAAAATGGGACAGCATATGGAGTATTAACTCAAGATTGGGCTAGGAGAAAGAAACCGGTAGGATACTTGTCAAAGCTATTAGATCCAGTAAGCAAGGGATGGCCTACATGCCTACAGGCAGTGGTAGCCTGTGCTCTCTTAGTAGAAGAAGCACGTAAAATAACTTTTAATGGGGAACTCAAGGTATTATCTCCACATAACATTAGGGGAATATTGCAACAAAAAGCTGAAAAATGGATAACAGATTCGAGACTTTTAAAGTATGAAGGGATCTTATTAGATTCCCCAAAGCTAACACTAGAGGTCACTACACTACAAAATCCGGCCCAGTTCTTATACGGAGAACCAAATGAGAATAAATTAGCCCATGATTGCATGTTAACTATAAAAGAACAAACCAAAATCCGACCGGACTTAGAAGAAGAAGAATTAGAAGAAGGGGAGAGGCTGTTTGTAGACGGATCATCTCGGGTAATAGAGGGAAAGAGAGTATCTGGCTATGCAATCATTAAAGAGGAAGGGTCAGAAGTCTTAGAGTCAGGACCTCTAAGTAGATCCTGGTCAGCTCAAGCTTGTGAATTGTATGCAGTCTTACGAGCTCTGAGATTGCTGAAAAATAAAACAGGGACAATATATACAGACTCCAAATATGCATATGGAGTGGTACATACATTTGGGAAAATATGGGAAGAACGAGGGTTAATAAACTCTCAAGGGAAAGACTTAGTCCATCAGGAGCTAATAAGACAGCTACTCCAGGCCTTATGGGAGCCTAGAAGAATTGCTGTAGTACATCTCAGAGGTCACCAGAAAGGAATAGATTTTAGAAGTAGAGGTAATAACGCAGCAGACCAAGAAGCAAAAAGGGCAGCACTTTTGGTTATACGACAAGTTCAGGATAAGAACCAACCAAAGGAGAAATTCCCCAATAAAACTAGGTGCATTTATAGTTTTACAGAACAAGAAAAAGAGAAACTATCACAAATGGGGCTAAAAGAAAATTCAGAAGGAGAATGGAAACTCCCAGATGGAAGAGTAGCACTACCTAAATCAATAGCAGTGGAAATTTTACAAAGGATACATAGCCAAACTCATTGGGGAACACAAGCACTAGCAGACCAGTTTGCCGCTAAGTATATGTGTATTGGAATATATAATTTGGCAAAACAAATTGTTAAAGGCTGCATAACTTGCCTTAAAGTGAATAAGGCTTATTTAAGAGAACGCCCATTGGGAGGGAGACCACTAGCACACAGGCCCTTTGCTAACATACAACTAGATTTCACCGAATTGCCCAAAGTAAGAAGAAGTAAATACTTATTAGTTATAGTAGACCATCTAACGCATTTTGTCGAAGCATTTCCCACAGCAAGGGCAACAGCACAGACAGTGGTCAAAGTTCTATTAGAAAATATTATCCCTAGATATGGAATAATTGAGACTATTGACTCCGACCGAGGACCCCACTTTGTATCTAAAATCATCAAAGAAGTAATGGGAATTATGGGAATAAAGTGGAAATATCATACCCCCTGGCATCCCCAAAGTTCAGGACGAGTAGAAAGAATGAATGGAGAAATAAAGAAGCAATTGACAAAGCTTATGCTTGAAACCAAGTTGTCATGGGTGAAATGTCTACCATTAGCTTTGTTAAACATACGGACTCAACCAAGATCTGACATGGGAATCTCCCCTTTTGAGATGCTGTATGGAATGCCTTATAATGTGGGGGAACCTCAAGATCACCCAAATCTAAGAGACCAAAACATGAATCATTACATTATTACCTTAATGAGATATAGAGAAGAATTATGGAAAAAGGGCATGATAACTCAAAGGCCCCCGCTAGAACTTAAACTACATCAAATTCAACCAGGAAATTGGGTATTAATCAAATCATGGAAAGAAACCTCATTAACCCCACAATGGGAGGGACCTTATCTTGTTCTACTTACTACAAAAACAGCAATAAGAACAGCTGAAAGAGAATGGACGCATGCAAGCAGAATTAAAGGACCTGTGGAAAAGCCATCCCCCCAGTGGCAAGTAACCAGTCCTCCTGGAGACTTAAAATTGAAAATTCAAAGAAAAGACTGTAAATGAGCAAATACAAAATCGAGTATTTACCCAATCCTCTGTATACAGATGAAGGACTAATTTTTAAAAATGATGTTAGAATAAGGTGTGGGAATTCTAATTGTAGATGTTATCCTTTTGTTTGTTATATATGTATAGTATGCAGGGAAAAGTGGTGGAGTCATTGTGAAAGGGGAACTCCCCCCAGAGGAGTTTGCATCCCCTGCCGGAAGCTTCAAGGTCAATTTACTAATTGGGCTCTAGCACATGCAGTATCACGAGGAATTCTAAAAAAGGGGTCAAGTGAATGGTGGGAAATAGTATTTAAGGGAATTAATCCCCATTATTATTGTTACAACTTTAACTTACCGGCCCCCTTTGTAGCTGACATCTGTGACAGCATTTGTCGCAAACGCCTGAGGGGAGTCCAGTGTAACACTCCAGAAGTTAAGAACCGTAATTGGAACTCCTACATTAAGAGGCAAGAAACCCGACAGGCTCGATCCCAAGGACCTCCTGAAGAATACTCCTGCTGCCGAGAAGATAGTACCCCTCGTGGCCTGAAGCAACCGGGTCGACAAGCGAGGCAGAGGAGTAAAAAGCTGTGGAGGAAAGAACCCCTGTATTGGGATACTAGAGCAATGCTTGCAGAACTGCCTCAGGAGTGGGACTAGAAAGCCTCAGTGTGACCCACGACATGTGAAAGGGGGAAAGACACCACCAAACTATAGTAACCAAATAACTATTACCACAAATCGACTCCACCATTTAGCCTAGCGTAGTATTTTTCTACTAATCATGCTTTGCTTAATTAAATTGAACGGGGTTGAGACTTTAGAAGAGACACACTTTCCACACGAACCCTTTAAACGGTCATTAGTTAGGTTAAGTGATAATAGGATACTACAAACAAATACCACTGTAGGGGCACCAAGTTTTCGAGCGGGATTATGTGATCTAACAGCTATTGAACACTGTGGAAAAGAACTAAACCTAACAGGATTTTATATGTGTCCAACCGCTAATCGAGGGAAATCATACTGTAATTATCCAGGAGAATATTTCTGTGGATATTGGGGGTGTGAGACAATAGCCTCCGACTGGATCCCGGGAGGGGGACCAGACAAATTTCTGAAAGCTGGGTTCGGGCCCGTAGGGTGCACTAAGCCACGAAGAGGACCTTCTGGAGAGACGACATATATGGGGACCTGTTCCTTTATATATATAAATATAATGCAACCCACTAATCCGGATTGGTTACTGGGGAAAATCTGGGGAATCAGACACTGGGAACCCGAGAAAGATAGAGGAAACCTAATAATGATTAAGAAAGAACACGCACCCCCTGATCCAGAACTAGTTGGACCAAACCAGGGTCTAGGGGAACTAGAGGAAATAGGCAATATAAACAAAACTCAGCAAGTTGGTAGTATAACAATTACTCCCCAGAGCGAGAATCCAACTGATGTTAAAACAAATTTAGAATATAGTGCTCTATGGAAGATCATGCAAGCTAGTTATGGTGTAATAAATAAGACCAATCCAGAGCTAACTAAGGAATGCTGGTTATGTTACAACATCAGGCCGCCTTTTTATGAAGGAATAGGTGTGACTGCAAAGGCTAGAAGAATTAACGGCACAAACCCAGCACAATGTCTTTGGAAACAGAGAAAAGAATCAATTCAAGGACTGACTTTGTCTCAAGTAACTGAGAAAGGAAGATGTATAGGAAACATTCCAAAACATAAAGAACATTTGTGTGAGGTAAAGATATCACCTAAAGAAGATGAAAAACCTGCAGATTGGTTGCTCCCAGCCGCAAATACTAAATGGGTGTGTAACAATATAAGAATCACACCCTGCCTTTCACTCAAACTATTTAATTACACCCACGATTATTGTATTCAAGTGTCCATCATACCTCGAATCACGTATCATCCTAGTGAATACATGTACCAACAACACACCACAGCAGATCATCACCTAGTAAAAAGAGAACCTTTTACTGCATTAACCATAGCAACCCTTCTCACTATAGGAGGAGTTGGGGCAGGAACTGGAATAGCATCCTTAGTCACCCAGCAAAAAGAGTTAAGAGCACTAAGGGTCTCAGTAGATGAAGATCTAAGCCGAATAGAACAACCAATTGATGGCCTAGTAAAATCAGTAAGATCTCTATCAGAAGTAGTCCTACAAAATAGGAGGGGTTTAGACTTATTATTCCTTCAGCAGGGAGGACTGTGTGTAGCACTCAAAGAAGAATGCTGTGTCTACGCAGACCACACTGGGGTAGTGATAGACACCATGACTGAACTAAGAAAACGGCTAGAACAACGGAAAAGAGAAAGAGAGGCACAACAGAGCTGGTATGAATCCTGGTTTAACCATTCACCCTGGTTAACCACTTTGTTATCTACCATCGCAGGGCCTCTAATTCTGTTAGTCCTAGGACTCACATTTGGGCCGTGTATACTTAATAAGTTGATCTCCATAGTAAAAGGGCGCTTAGAAGTAGCACATTTAATGCTCCTTAGGGCTAAATACCAGCAGATATCAGAAAATCATGAAGAAGAAATGTTAGAATTAGCTAAACAGGAGCTAAAAAGATTCAATGAACAAAAATGAACAAGAGAAAAAGGGGGGATTGTAATAAATGAGGGTATTTTGTTCATTGAAAAGAGCTGACACAGGCCACAACGTACATAACAGGAAATGTCTTAACAAATCTATATGTAAAGGTTGTAAGTGCTGTAAGTGTACTATTGTTTAAGCTCCAGGAAGAAAAGCAGGGGATACTAACTGACCAAATATGGAAAAGGTCACCCAGAGGGCACTTGAAGAAGACTACTAGCCTTCAGCCATCGACCACCAGAAGGCAAAAAACGACCCCCTAGCAACAAGTTCACACATGCGCAGAGTACTCCCTTAAAGAAGAGTTAACAGGAAACGATCCTGCATAAAAGAAGGACTGAAATTTGCAAACCCCTGCGGCAATTCGGTGGAGCGGGGACTCCCCTGTCGCCCAGCGCTGATTTTGCTTATGCCTTGCTTGCTGTAATTAATAAATTCTCTAATTTGATTAAACCTCTTTGTCTGCCTCCATCAATCACATGATCAAACACTTCTTACGGTAAAGATCACCATCCTATAGTCTGAACTACGCACTGACTTCCCTCATGGCCGCCACCCTGATCCATTCTCTGCACATTGACTGAGCCTGACCGTACCCTCTGCAACCACCCACCTCCCTGGGCAACCTGTGCCAACGCCTGACCACCCCAACAGCGAAAAAACAACGTTAATCTGTCATCCCAATCCCCACTGTCTCATTTGAAGGCCACTCCCTCTAGTAGTCCCTAGGCTTCTTTGCAGAAGCCATGTGACGGGAAGGCGGCTCGCCGCTCTCCTTTGCCCACGCGGCTGGCTTCCTTCCAGGCCCGATCCCACCCCCGGCAAGGAAGGAACGC
This sequence comes from Aphelocoma coerulescens, assembly GCF_041296385.1. Lineage (NCBI taxonomy): Eukaryota > Metazoa > Chordata > Aves > Passeriformes > Corvidae > Aphelocoma > Aphelocoma coerulescens. The sequence goes on from NW_027183549.1 coordinate 276,049, forward strand.
ACCCACCCACACGCCCGGGGCCGCTCCTCCCCGGGGCTCTGTCAGTCCCCCCGCCGGGGGCCGGTCACTCCCTCACCGGGGCTCTGTCAGTCCCCCGCCGGGGCTCGGTCACTCCCTCGCCGGGGGTCACTCCCCCACCGCAGCCCGCTGCCCGCGCCCGCCCCGCCGCCGCCGCTCCCGCTCTGCCGCACCCGCGGCCCCTCAGCGGCCCCGGCCCCTCCGGGCCCCGCCCCCGCCCCGCGGCCACCGCTCAATCCCCGCCGAGCCCCGCCCGTCCCGCGGCTCCCCATTGGTGGCAAAAGCCCTAAAGCAAGCCCCTCCCTACCATTCAGCAAAGTAACTGATGTGAAACAATACCCCCTCCCCTGGGTGCCAAAGAGGGTATCAAGCCAGTGATACAGGAGCTGCGAGAACAAGGAGGAATAGTTCATACTCATTCTCCTTTCAATTCTCTGGTGTGGCCAGTACGAAAGCCTAATGGAAGTGGAGGCTGACAATAGATTTTCGCAGGCTAAATGCCAACGCAGACCCTCTTACAGCAGCCGTCCCAAATCTGCAGAAATCATAACATTGATTCAAGAAAAGGCTCATTCAATCATGGCACCTATAGATGTCCAAGACATGTTTTTTATGATACCTTTACAGCCAGAAGATATGGGACCGTTCTGCTTTCACATGGGAAGGACAGCAATACACTTTCACTAGGCTTCCCCAAGGGTACAAACATTCCCCCACCCTGGCTCATCACGCTTCAGCCCAAGAGTCAGAAAAAATACCCAAAGCTGACAATGTGGCTGTTTATCAATACATTGATGATATCCTTGTGGAGATGAAATAGAAGGAGTGAGAGATACCAAACAGAAAATAATCTCCCACTTAGAAAGCCTTGATTGCAAATTCCCTCCAAAAAAATCCAAAACCCTTCACATGAAGTGAAATTTTGGGGAATTTGGTGGAAAGGAGGTATGACATGTATCCCACCCGACACCCTAACCTCTTAGATCAGATTAAAATGCCCGAATCCAAAAAAGATCTCCAACATGCTTTAGGATTATTAGTGTTCTGGAGAAAATACATCTCAGATTTTTCCATAATTGCCAGACCTCTTTATAACTTGTTGAGAAAAGGGTAAAATGGGAATGGAGTGCTTCTCAAGAAGAAGCATTGCAATTGTTGTTTTTTGAAGGCAACAGCTCACCAAGCCCTGGGCCTATTCACCCTACAGATCCTTTCCAGGTGGAATGGGGATTTGCCTCCTCAGGGCTGTCAGTACACATATGGCAGCGGGGTCCTGAGGGTCCGACGAGGCCTGTAGGTTTTTACTCCTGTGGCTTCAAAGATGCTGAAAAAAGGTACACCTCCTCAGGTGAAGGAATTATCACAGAGGGGAAGGCAGCGCCCAAGCTGGCGAGCTGAGAGCTGTTTGGAGTGTTTTCCAACGTGAGGCACAGAATACTTCTCCTGTCTGTATCTACACCGATTCCTATGCTGTGTTTAAGGGATGGACTGAGTGGTTTCCTTTTTGGTAGCAAAATGATTGGGAAGTTAACAGATGAATGTGAAACCAACAAGAAAAAGGAAAAGGACAAGAAAAAAGAAAAGGAAGAAAAAGCAAGCAACAAGAAATAGAAACAGAAAGCAAAAGATATAAAAATGAAAGCAAGAAAGCAGGAAAGCAAAGAAGGAAAGAAGGAAAGAGAGAAAGAGAGAGAAAGAGAGAAAGAGAGAGAGAAAGAGAGAAAGAGAGAGAGAGAAAGAAAGAGAGAAAGAGGAAGAGAGAAAAAGAGAAAGAGAGGAGAGGAAAGAGAGAAAGAGAGAAAGAGAGAAAGAGAGAAAGAGAGAAAGAGAGAGAAAGAGAGAAAGAGAGAAAGAGAGAAAAAGAAAGAGAGAGAAAGAGAAAGAGAGAAAGAGAGAAAGAGAAAGAGAAAGAAAGAGAGAAAGAGAGAGAGAAAGAGAGAGAGAAAGAAAGAGAGAAAGAGAGAGAGAAAGAGAGAAAGAGAGAAAGAGAGAAAGAGAGAAAGAGAGAAAGAGAGAAAGAGAGAAAGAGAGAAAGAAAGAGAGAAAGAAAGAGAGAAAGAAAGAGAGAAAGAAAGAGAGAAAGAGAGAAAGAGAAAGAAAGAGAGAAAGAAAGAGAGAAAGAAAGAGAGAAAGAAAGAGAGAAAGAGAGAA